>NW_027478851.1:300000-440730 GCF_051014685.1 Ptiloglossa arizonensis
TCTACTTTCAGATGCAACAGGAATTTTTGGGTTAGGTCAATCCGTTCGCGAGATATGGGAGTTTGAAGCTAAGAAATGGTTGAGAAGACAACAAATCTTTCGCACTTCTGCTGCTCCAAACGCTTAACCAGAATGGCCTAGGGAAAAAATACACATACCGTTGTAATCGGGCGAGTTTCGACTTTCAGATGCAATAGGAATTTTTGGGTTAGGTCAATCCGTTCGCGAGATATGGGAGTTTGAAGCCAAGAAATGGTTGAGGAGGCAAAAAATTTTTCGCAATTCTGCTGCTCCAAACGCTTAAACAGAATGGCCTAGGGAAAAAATACATATACCGTTATAATCGGGCGAGTTTCTACTTTCAGATGCAACAGGAATTTTTGGGTTAGGTCAATCCGTTCGCGAGATATGGGAGTTTGAAGCTAAGAAATGGTTGAGAAGACAACAAATCTTTCGCACTTCTGCTGCTCCAAACGCTTAACCAGAATGGCCTAGGGAAAAAATACACATACCGTTGTAATCGGGCGAGTTTCGACTTTCAGATGCAATAGGAATTTTTGGATTAGGTCAATCCGTTCGCGAGATATGGGAGTTTGAAGCCAAGAAATGGTTGAGAAGGCCACAAATTTTTCGCAATTCTGCTGCTCCAAACGCTTAACCAGAATGGCCTAGCGAAAAAATACACATACCGTTGTAATCGGGCGAGTTTCTACTTTCAGATGTAATAGGAATTTTTGGGTTAGGTCAATCCGTTCGCGAGATATGGGAGTTTGAAGCCAAGAAATGGTTGAGAAGGCAAAAAATTTTTCGCAATTCTGCTGCTCCAAACGCTTAACCAGAATGGCCTAGGGAAAAAATACAGATACCGTTATAATCGGGCGAGTTTCTACTTTCAGATGCAACAGGAATTTTTGGGTTAGGTCAATCCGTTCGCGAGATATGGGAGTTTGAAGCCAAGAAATGGTTGAGAAGGCAACAAATTTTTCGCAATTCTGCTGCTCCAACCGCTTAACCAGAATGGCCTAGGGAAAAAATACACATACCGCTGCAATCGAGCGAGGTTCTATAATACTTTCAGATGCAATTGGAATTTTTGGGTTAGGTCAATCCGTTCGCGAGATATGGGAGTTTGAAGCCAAGAAATGGTTGAGAAGGCAAAAAATTTTTCGCAATTCTGCTGCGCCAAACGCTTAACCAGAATGGCCTAGGGAAAAAATACACATACCGTTGTAATCGGGCGAGTTTCTACTTTCAGATGCAACAGGAATTTTTGGGTTAGGTCAATCCGTTCGCGAGATATGGGAGTTTGAAGCTAAGAAATGGTTGAGAAGACAACAAATCTTTCGCACTTCTGCTGCTCCAAACGCTTAACCAGAATGGCCTAGGGAAAAAATACACATACCGTTGTAATCGGGCGAGTTTCGACTTTCAGATGCAATAGGAATTTTTGGGTTAGGTCAATCCGTTCGCGAGATATGGGAGTTTGAAGCCAAGAAATGGTTGAGGAGGCAAAAAATTTTTCGCAATTCTGCTGCTCCAAACGCTTAACCAGAATGGCCTAGGGAAAAAATACACATACCGTTGTAATCGGGCGAGTCTCAACTTCCAGACGCTACAGGAATTTTTGGGTTAGGTCAATCCGTTCGCGAGATATGGGAGTTTGAAGCCAAGAAATGGTTGAGAAGGCAAAAAATTTTTCGCAATTCTGCTGCTCCAAACGCTTAACCAGAATGGCCTAGCGAAAAAATACACATACCGCTGTAATCGGGCGAGGTTCTACTTTCAGATGCAATCGGAATTTTTGGGTTAGGTCAATCCGTTCGCGAGATATGGGAGTTTGAAGCCAAGAAATGGTTGAGGAGGCAAAAAATTTTTCGCAATTCTGCTGCTCCAAACGTTTAACCAGAATGGCCTAGGGAAAAAATACACATACCGTTGTAATCGGGCGAGTCTCAACTTCCAGACGCTACAGGAATTTTTGGGTTAGGTCAATCCGTTCGCGAGATATGGGAGTTTGAAGCCAAGAAATGGTTGAGAAGGCAAAAAATTTTTCGCAATTCTGCTGCTCCAAACGCTTAACCAGAATGGCCTAGGGAAAAAATACACATACCGCTGTAATCGGGCGAGGGTCTACTTTCAGATGCAATCGGAATTTTTGGGTTAGGTCAATCCGTTCGCGAGATATGGGAGTTTGAAGCCAAGAAATGGTTGAGAAGGCAAAAAATTTTTCGCAATTCTGCTGCTCCAAACGCTTAACCAGAATGGCCTAGGGAAAAAATACACATACCGCTGTAATCGGGCGAGTTTCTACTTTCAGATGCAATAGGAATTTTTGGGTTAGGTCAATCCGTTCGCGAGATATGGGAGTTTGAAGCCAAGAAATGGTTGAGAAGGCAAAAAATTTTTCGCAATTCTGCTGCTCCAAACGCTTAACCAGAATGGCCTAGGGAAAAAATACACATACCGTTGTAATCGGGCGAGTCTCTACTTCCAGACGCTACAGGAATTTTTGGGTTAGGTCAATCCGTTCGCGAGATATGGGAGTTTGAAGCCAAGAAATGGTTGAGAAGGCAAAAAATTTTTCGCAATTCTGCTGCTCCAAACGCTTAACCAGAATGGCCTAGGGAAAAAATACACATACCGCTGCAATCGAGCGAGGTTCTATAATACTTTCAGATGCAATTGGAATTTTTGGGTTAGGTCAATCCGTTCGCGAGATATGGGAGTTTGAAGCCAAGAAATGGTTGAGAAGGCAAAAAATTTTTCGCAATTCTGCTGCGCCAAACGCTTAACCAGAATGGCCTAGGGAAAAAATACACATACCGTTGTAATCGGGCGAGTTTCTACTTTCAGATGCAACAGGAATTTTTGGGTTAGGTCAATCCGTTCGCGAGATATGGGAGTTTGAAGCTAAGAAATGGTTGAGAAGACAACAAATCTTTCGCACTTCTGCTGCTCCAAACGCTTAACCAGAATGGCCTAGGGAAAAAATACACATACCGTTGTAATCGGGCGAGTTTCGACTTTCAGATGCAATAGGAATTTTTGGGTTAGGTCAATCCGTTCGCGAGATATGGGAGTTTGAAGCCAAGAAATGGTTGAGGAGGCAAAAAATTTTTCGCAATTCTGCTGCTCCAAACGCTTAAACAGAATGGCCTAGGGAAAAAATACATATACCGTTATAATCGGGCGAGTTTCTACTTTCAGATGCAACAGGAATTTTTGGGTTAGGTCAATCCGTTCGCGAGATATGGGAGTTTGAAGCTAAGAAATGGTTGAGAAGACAACAAATCTTTCGCACTTCTGCTGCTCCAAACGCTTAACCAGAATGGCCTAGGGAAAAAATACACATACCGTTGTAATCGGGCGAGTTTCGACTTTCAGATGCAATAGGAATTTTTGGATTAGGTCAATCCGTTCGCGAGATATGGGAGTTTGAAGCCAAGAAATGGTTGAGAAGGCAACAAATTTTTCGCAATTCTGCTGCTCCAAACGCTTAACCAGAATGGCCTAGGGAAAAAATACACATACCGTTGTAATCGGGCGAGTTTCTACTTTCAGATGTAATAGGAATTTTTGGGTTAGGTCAATCCGTTCGCGAGATATGGGAGTTTGAAGCCAAGAAATGGTTGAGAAGGCAAAAAATTTTTCGCAATTCTGCTGCTCCAAACGCTTAACCAGAATGGCCTAGGGAAAAAATACACATACCGTTATAATCGGGCGAGTTTCTACTTTCAGATGCAACAGGAATTTTTGGGTTAGGTCAATCCGTTCGCGAGATATGGGAGTTTGAAGCCAAGAAATGGTTGAGAAGGCAACAAATTTTTCGCAATTCTGCTGCTCCAAACGCTTAACAAGAATGGCCTAGGGAAAAAATACACATACCGTTGTAATCGGGCGAGTTTCTACTTTCAGATGCAACAGGAATTTTTGGGTTAGGTCAATCCGTTCGCGAGATATGGGAGTTTGAAGCCAAGAAATGGTTGAGAAGGCAAACAATTTTTCGCAATTCTGCTGCTCCAAACGCTTAACCAGAATGGCCTAGGGAAAAAATACACATACCGCTGCAATCGAGCGAGGTTCTATAATACTTTCAGATGCAATTGGAATTTTTGGGTTAGGTCAATCCGTTCGCGAGATATGGGAGTTTGAAGCCAAGAAATGGTTGAGAAGGCAAAAAAATTTTTCGCAATTCTGCTGCGCCAAACGCTTAACCAGAATGGCCTAGGGAAAAAAATACACATACCGTTGTAATCGGGCGAGTTTCTACTTTCAGATGCAACAGGAATTTTTGGGTTAGGTCAATCCGTTCGCGAGATATGGGAGTTTGAAGCAAAGAAATGGTTGAGAAGACAACAAATCTTTCGCACTTCTGCTGCTCCAAACGCTTAACCAGAATGGCCTAGGGAAAAAATACACATACCGTTGTAATCGGGCGAGTTTCGACCTTCAGATGCAATAGGAATTTTTGGGTTAGGTCAATCCGTTCGCGAGATATGGGAGTTTGAAGCCAAGAAATGGTTGAGGAGGCAAAAAAATTTTTCGCAATTCTGCTGCTCCAAACGCTTAAACAGAATGGCCTAGGGAAAAAATACATATACCGTTATAATCGGGCGAGTTTCTACTTTCAGATGCAACAGGAATTTTTGGGTTAGGTCAATCCGTTCGCGAGATATGGGAGTTTGAAGCTAAGAAATGGTTGAGAAGACAACAAATCTTTCGCACTTCTGCTGCTCCAAACGCTTAACCAGAATGGCCTAGGGAAAAAATACACATACCGTTGTAATCGGGCGAGTTTCGACTTTCAGATGCAATAGGAATTTTTGGATTAGGTCAATCCGTTCGCGAGATATGGGAGTTTGAAGCCAAGAAATGGTTGAGAAGGCAACAAATTTTTCGCAATTCTGCTGCTCCAAACGCTTAACCAGAATGGCCTAGGGAAAAAAATACACATACCGTTGTAATCGGGCGAGTTTCTACTTTCAGATGTAATAGGAATTTTTGGGTTAGGTCAATCCGTTCGCGAGATATGGGAGTTTGAAGCCAAGAAATGGTTGAGAAGGCAAAAAATTTTTCGCAATTCTGCTGCTCCAAACGCTTAACCAGAATGGCCTAGGGAAAAAATACACATACCGTTATAATCGGGCGAGTTTCTACTTTCAGATGCAACAGGAATTTTTGGGTTAGGTCAATCCGTTCGCGAGATATGGGAGTTTGAAGCCAAGAAATGGTTGAGAAGGCAACAAATTTTTTCGCAATTCTGCTGCTCCAAACGCTTAACCAGAATGGCCTAGGGAAAAAATACACATACCGTTGTAATCGGGCGAGTTTCTACTTTCAGATGCAACAGGAATTTTTGGGTTAGGTCAATCCGTTCGCGAGATATGGGAGTTTGAAGCTAAGAAATGGTTGAGAAGACAACAAATCTTTCGCACTTCTGCTGCTCCAAACGCTTAACCAGAATGGCCTAGGGAAAAAATACACATACCGTTGTAATCGGGCGAGTTTCGACTTTCAGATGCAATAGGAATTTTTGGATTAGGTCAATCCGTTCGCGAGATATGGGAGTTTGAAGCCAAGAAATGGTTGAGAAGGCAACAAATTTTTCGCAATTCTGCTGCTCCAAACGCTTAACCAGAATGGCCTAGGGAAAAAAATACACATACCGTTGTAATCGGGCGAGTTTCTACTTTCAGATGTAATAGGAATTTTTGGGTTAGGTCAATCCGTTCGCGAGATATGGGAGTTTGAAGCCAAGAAATGGTTGAGAAGGCAAAAAATTTTTCGCAATTCTGCTGCTCCAAACGCTTAACCAGAATGGCCTAGGGAAAAAAATACACATACCGTTATAATCGGGCGAGTTTCTACTTTCAGATGCAACAGGAATTTTTGGGTTAGGTCAATCCGTTCGCGAGATATGGGAGTTTGAAGCCAAGAAATGGTTGAGAAGGCAACAAATTTTTCGCAATTCTGCTGCTCCAAACGCTTAACCAGAATGGCCTAGGGAAAAAATACACATACCGTTGTAATCGGGCGAGTTTCTACTTTCAGATGCAATAGGAATTTTTGGGTTAGGTCAATCCGTTCGCGAGATATGGGAGTTTGAAGCCAAGAAATGGTTGAGAAGGCAAAAAATTTTTCGCAATTCTGCTGCTCCAAACGCTTAAACAGAATGGCCTAGGGAAAAAATACAGATACCGTTGTAATCGGGCGAGTTTCTACTTTCAGATGCAACAGGAATTTTTGGGTTAGGTCAATCCGTTCGCGAGATATGGGAGTTTGAAGCCAAGAAATGGTTGAGAAGGCAAAAAATTTTTCGCACTTCTGCTGCGCCAAACGCTTAACCAGAATGGCCTAGGGAAAAAAATACACATACCGTTGTAATCGGGCGAGTTTCTACTTTCAGATGCAATTGGAATTTTTGGGTTAGGTCAATCCGTTCGCGAGATATGGGAGTTTGAAGCCAAGAAATGGTTGAGAAGGCAAAAAATTTTTCGCAATTCTGCTGCTCCAAACGCTTAACCAGAATGGCCTAGGGAAAAAAATAAACATACCGTTGTAATCGGGCGAGTCTCTACTTTCAGATGCAATAGGAATTTTTCGGTTAGGTCAATCCGTTCGCGAGATATGGGAGTTTGAAGCCAAGAAATGGTTAAGAAGGCAACAAATTTTTCGCAATTCTGCTGCTCCAAACGCTTAACCAGAATGGCCTAGGGGTAAAAATACACATACCGTTGTAATCGGGCGAGTTTCTACTTTCAGATGCAATAGGAATTTTTGGGGTTAGGTCAATCCGTTCGCGAGATATGGGAGTTTAAAGCCAAGAAATGGTTGAGAAGGCAAAAAATTTTTCGCAATTCTGCTGCTCCTAACGCTTAACCAGAATGGCGTAGGGAAAAAATACACATACCGCTGTAATCGGGCGAGGTTCTACTTTCAGATGCAATCGGAATTGTTGGGTTAGGTCAATCCGTTCGCGAGATATGGGAGTTTGAAGCCAAGAAATGGTTGAGAAGGCAAAAAATTTTTCGCAATTCTGCTGCTCCAAACGCTTAACCAGAATGGCCTAGGGAAAAAATACACATACCGCTGCAATCGAGCGAGGTTCTATAATACTTTCAGATGCAATTGGAATTTTTGGGTTAGGTCAATCCGTTCGCGAGATATGGGAGTTTGAAGCCAAGAAATGGTTGAGAAGGCAAAAAATTTTTCGCAATTCTGCTGCTCCAAACGCTTAACCAGAATGGCCTAGGGAAAAAATACACATACCGTTGTAATCGGGCGAGTCTCTACTTCCAGACGCTACAGGAATTTTTGGGTTAGGTCAATCCGTTCGCGAGATATGGGAGTTTGAAGCCAAGAAATGGTTGAGAAGGCAAAAAATTTTTCGCAATTCTGCTGCTCCAAACGCTTAACCAGAATGGCCTAGGGAAAAAATACACATACCGCTGCAATCGAGCGAGGTTCTATAATACTTTCAGATGCAATTGGAATTTTTGGGTTAGGTCAATCCGTTCGCGAGATATGGGAGTTTGAAGCCAAGAAATGGTTGAGAAGGCAAAAAATTTTTCGCAATTCTGCTGCGCCAAACGCTTAACCAGAATGGCCTAGGGAAAAAATACACATACCGTTGTAATCGGGCGAGTTTCTACTTTCAGATGCAACAGGAATTTTTGGGTTAGGTCAATCCGTTCGCGAGATATGGGAGTTTGAAGCTAAGAAATGGTTGAGAAGACAACAAATCTTTCGCACTTCTGCTGCTCCAAACGCTTAACCAGAATGGCCTAGGGAAAAAATACACATACCGTTGTAATCGGGCGAGTTTCGACTTTCAGATGCAATAGGAATTTTTGGGTTAGGTCAATCCGTTCGCGAGATATGGGAGTTTGAAGCCAAGAAATGGTTGAGGAGGCAAAAAATTTTTCGCAATTCTGCTGCTCCAAACGCTTAAACAGAATGGCCTAGGGAAAAAATACATATACCGTTATAATCGGGCGAGTTTCTACTTTCAGATGCAACAGGAATTTTTGGGTTAGGTCAATCCGTTCGCGAGATATGGGAGTTTGAAGCTAAGAAATGGTTGAGAAGACAACAAATCTTTCGCACTTCTGCTGCTCCAAACGCTTAACCAGAATGGCCTAGGGAAAAAATACACATACCGTTGTAATCGGGCGAGTTTCGACTTTCAGATGCAATAGGAATTTTTGGATTAGGTCAATCCGTTCGCGAGATATGGGAGTTTGAAGCCAAGAAATGGTTGAGAAGGCAACAAATTTTTCGCAATTCTGCTGCTCCAAACGCTTAACCAGAATGGCCTAGGGAAAAAATACACATACCGTTGTAATCGGGCGAGTTTCTACTTTCAGATGTAATAGGAATTTTTGGGTTAGGTCAATCCGTTCGCGAGATATGGGAGTTTGAAGCCAAGAAATGGTTGAGAAGGCAAAAAATTTTTCGCAATTCTGCTGCTCCAAACGCTTAACCAGAATGGCCTAGGGAAAAAATACACATACCGTTATAATCGGGCGAGTTTCTACTTTCAGATGCAACAGGAATTTTTGGGTTAGGTCAATCCGTTCGCGAGATATGGGAGTTTGAAGCCAAGAAATGGTTGAGAAGGCAACAAATTTTTCGCAATTCTGCTGCTCCAAACGCTTAACCAGAATGGCCTAGGGAAAAAATACACATACCGTTGTAATCGGGCGAGTTTCTACTTTCAGATGCAACAGGAATTTTTGGGTTAGGTCAATCCGTTCGCGAGATATGGGAGTTTGAAGCTAAGAAATGGTTGAGAAGACAACAAATCTTTCGCACTTCTGCTGCTCCAAACGCTTAACCAGAATGGCCTAGGGAAAAAATACACATACCGTTGTAATCGGGCGAGTTTCGACTTTCAGATGCAATAGGAATTTTTGGATTAGGTCAATCCGTTCGCGAGATATGGGAGTTTGAAGCCAAGAAATGGTTGAGAAGGCAACAAATTTTTCGCAATTCTGCTGCTCCAAACGCTTAACCAGAATGGCCTAGGGAAAAAATACACATACCGTTGTAATCGGGCGAGTTTCTACTTTCAGATGTAATAGGAATTTTTGGGTTAGGTCAATCCGTTCGCGAGATATGGGAGTTTGAAGCCAAGAAATGGTTGAGAAGGCAAAAAATTTTTCGCAATTCTGCTGCTCCAAACGCTTAACCAGAATGGCCTAGGGAAAAAATACACATACCGTTATAATCGGGCGAGTTTCTACTTTCAGATGCAACAGGAATTTTTGGGTTAGGTCAATCCGTTCGCGAGATATGGGAGTTTGAAGCCAAGAAATGGTTGAGAAGGCAACAAATTTTTCGCAATTCTGCTGCTCCAAACGCTTAACCAGAATGGCCTAGGGAAAAAATACACATACCGTTGTAATCGGGCGAGTTTCTACTTTCAGATGCAATAGGAATTTTTGGGTTAGGTCAATCCGTTCGCGAGATATGGGAGTTTGAAGCCAAGAAATGGTTGAGAAGGCAAAAAATTTTTCGCAATTCTGCTGCTCCAAACGCTTAAACAGAATGGCCTAGGGAAAAAATACAGATACCGTTGTAATCGGGCGAGTTTCTACTTTCAGATGCAACAGGAATTTTTGGGTTAGGTCAATCCGTTCGCGAGATATGGGAGTTTGCAGCCAAGAAATGGTTGAGAAGGCAAAAAATTTTTCGCACTTCTGCTGCGCCAAACGCTTAACCAGAATGGCCTAGGGAAAAAATACACATACCGTTGTAATCGGGCGAGTTTCTACTTTCAGATGCAATAGGAATTTTTGGGTTAGGTCAATCCGTTCGCGAGATATGGGAGTTTGAAGCCAAGAAATGGTTGAGAAGGCAAAAAATTTTTCGCAATTCTGCTGCTCCAAACGCTTAACCAGAATGGCCTAGGGAAAAAATAAACATACCGTTGTAATCGGGCGAGTCTCTACTTTCAGATGCAATAGGAATTTTTCGGTTAGGTCAATCCGTTCGCGAGATATGGGAGTTTGAAGCCAAGAAATGGTTAAGAAGGCAACAAATTTTTCGCAATTCTGCTGCTCCAAACGCTTAACCAGAATGGCCTAGGGTAAAAATACACATACCGTTGTAATCGGGCGAGTTTCTACTTTCAGATGCAATAGGAATTTTTGGGTTAGGTCAATCCGTTCGCGAGATATGGGAGTTTAAAGCCAAGAAATGGTTGAGAAGGCAAAAAATTTTTCGCAATTCTGCTGCTCCAAACGCTTAACCAGAATGGCGTAGGGAAAAAATACACATACCGCTGTAATCGGGCGAGGTTCTACTTTCAGATGCAATCGGAATTGTTGGGTTAGGTCAATCCGTTCGCGAGATATGGGAGTTTGAAGCCAAGAAATGGTTGAGAAGGCAAAAAATTTTTCGCAATTCTGCTGCTCCAAACGCTTAACCAGAATGGCCTAGGGAAAAAATACACATACCGCTGCAATCGAGCGAGGTTCTATAATACTTTCAGATGCAATTGGAATTTTTGGGTTAGGTCAATCCGTTCGCGAGATATGGGAGTTTGAAGCCAAGAAATGGTTGAGAAGGCAAAAAATTTTTCGCAATTCTGCTGCGCCAAACGCTTAACCAGAATGGCCTAGGGAAAAAATACACATACCGTTGTAATCGGGCGAGTTTCTACTTTCAGATGCAACAGGAATTTTTGGGTTAGGTCAATCCGTTCGCGAGATATGGGAGTTTGAAGCTAAGAAACGGTTGAGAAGACAACAAATCTTTCGCACTTCTGCTGCTCCAAACGCTTAACCAGAATGGCCTAGGGAAAAAATACACATACCGTTGTAATCGGGCGAGTTTCGACTTTCAGATGCAATAGGAATTTTTGGATTAGGTCAATCCGTTCGCGAGATATGGGAGTTTGAAGCCAAGAAATGGTTGAGAAGGCAACAAATTTTTCGCAATTCTGCTGCTCCAAACGCTTAACCAGAATGGCCTAGCGAAAAAATACACATACCGTTGTAATCGGGCGAGTTTCTACTTTCAGATGTAATAGGAATTTTTGGGTTAGGTCAATCCGTTCGCGAGATATGGGAGTTTGAAGCCAAGAAATGGTTGAGAAGGCAAAAAATTTTTCGCAATTCTGCTGCTCCAAACGCTTAACCAGAATGGCCTAGGGAAAAAATACAGATACCGTTATAATCGGGCGAGTTTCTACTTTCAGATGCAACAGGAATTTTTGGGTTAGGTCAATCCGTTCGCGAGATATGGGAGTTTGAAGCCAAGAAATGGTTGAGAAGGCAACAAATTTTTCGCAATTCTGCTGCTCCAAACGCTTAACCAGAATGGCCTAGGGAAAAAATACACATACCGCTGCAATCGAGCGAGGTTCTATAATACTTTCAGATGCAATTGGAATTTTTGGGTTAGGTCAATCCGTTCGCGAGATATGGGAGTTTGAAGCCAAGAAATGGTTGAGAAGGCAAAAAATTTTTCGCAATTCTGCTGCGCCAAACGCTTAAACAGAATGGCCTAGGGAAAAAATACATATACCGTTATAATCGGGCGAGTTTCTACTTTCAGATGCAACAGGAATTTTTGGGTTAGGTCAATCCGTTCGCGAGATATGGGTGTTTGAAGCTAAGAAATGGTTGAGAAGACAACAAATCTTTCGCACTTCTGCTGCTCCAAACGCTTAACCAGAATGGCCTAGGGAAAAAATACACATACCGTTGTAATCGGGCGAGTTTCGACTTTCAGATGCAATAGGAATTTTTGGGTAAGGTCAATCCGTTCGCGAGATATGGGAGTTTGAAGCCAAGAAATGGTTGAGCAGGCAAAAAATTTTTCGCAATTCTGCTGCTCCAAACGCTTAAACAGAATGGCCTAGGGAAAAAATACATATACCGTTATAATCGGGCGAGTTTCTACTTTCAGATGCAACAGGAATTTTTGGGTTAGGTCAATCCGTTCGCGAGATATGGGAGTTTGAAGCTAAGAAATGGTTGAGAAGACAACAAATCTTTCGCACTTCTGCTGCTCCAAACGCTTAACCAGAATGGCCTAGGGAAAAAATACACATACCGTTGTAATCGGGCGAGTTTCGACTTTCAGATGCAATAGGAATTTTTGGATTAGGTCAATCCGTTCGCGAGATATGGGAGTTTGAAGCCAAGAAATGGTTGAGAAGGCAACAAATTTTTCGCAATTCTGCTGCTCCAAACGCTTAACCAGAATGGCCTAGGGAAAAAATACACATACCGTTGTAATCGGGCGAGTTTCTACTTTCAGATGTAATAGGAATTTTTGGGTTAGGTCAATCCGTTCGCGAGATATGGGAGTTTGAAGCCAAGAAATGGTTGAGAAGGCAAAAAATTTTTCGCAATTCTGCTGCTCCAAACGCTTAACCAGAATGGCCTAGGGAAAAAATACAGATACCGTTATAATCGGGCGAGTTTCTACTTTCAGATGCAACAGGAATTTTTGGGTTAGGTCAATCCGTTCGCGAGATATGGGAGTTTGAAGCCAAGAAATGGTTGAGAAGGCAACAAATTTTTCGCAATTCTGCTGCTCCAAACGCTTAACCAGAATGGCCTAGGGAAAAAATACACATACCGTTGTAATCGGGCGAGTTTCTACTTTCAGATGCAATAGGAATTTTTGGGTTAGGTCAATCCGTTCGCGAGATATGGGAGTTTGAAGCCAAGAAATGGTTGAGAAGGCAAAAAATTTTTCGCAATTCTGCTGCTCCGAACGCTTAAACAGAATGGCCTAGGGAAAAAATACAGATACCGTTGTAATCGGGCGAGTTTCTACTTACAGATGCAACAGGAATTTTTGGGTTAGGTCAATCCGTTCGCGAGATATGGGAGTTTGAAGCCAAGAAATGGTTGAGAAGGCAAAAAATTTTTCGCACTTCTGCTGCGCCAAACGCTTAACCAGAATGGCCTAGGGTAAAAATACACATACCGTTGTAATCGGGCGAGTTTCTACTTTCAGATGCAATAGGAATTTTTGGGTTAGGTCAATCCGTTCGCGAGATATGGGAGTTTGAAGCCAAGAAATGGTTGAGAAGGCAAAAAATTTTTCGCAATTCTGCTGCTCCAAACGCTTAACCAGAATGGCCTAGGGAAAAAATACACATACCGTTGTAATCGGGCGAGTTTCTACTTTCAGATGCAATAGGAATTTTTGGGTTAGGTCAATCCGTTCGCGAGATATGGGAGTTTGAAGCCAAGAAATGGTTGAGAAGGCAAAAAATTTTTCGCAATTCTGCTGCTCCAAACGCTTAAACAGAATGGCCTAGGGAAAAAATACAGATACCGTTGTAATCGGGCGAGTTTCTACTTTCAGATGCAACAGGAATTTTTGGGTTAGGTCAATCCGTTCGCGAGATATGGGAGTTTGAAACCAAGAAATGGTTGAGAAGGCAAAAAATTTTTCGCACTTCTGCTGCGCCAAACGCTTAACCAGAATGGCCTAGGGTAAAAATACACATACCGTTGTAATCGGGCGAGTTTCTACTTTCAGATGCAATAGGAATTTTTGGGTTAGGTCAATCCGTTCGCGAGATATGGGAGTTTGAAGCCAAGAAATGGTTGAGAAGGCAAAAAATTTTTCGCAATTCTGCTGCTCCAAACGCTTAACCAGAATGGCCTAGGGAAAAAATACACACACCGTTATAATCGGGCGAGTTTCTACTTTCAGATGCAACAGGAATTTTTGGGTTAGGCGAATCCGTTCGTGAGATATGGGAGTTTGAAGCCAAGAAATGGTTGAGAAGGCAAAAAATTTTTCGCATTTCTGCTGCGCCAAACGCTTAACCAGAATGGCCTAGGGAAAAAATACACATACCGTTGTAATCGGGCGAGTTTCTACTTTCAGATGCAATAGGAATTTTTGGGTTAGGTCAATCCGTTCGCGAGATATGGGAGTTTGAAGCCAAGAAATGGTTGAGAAGGCAAAAAATTTTTCGCAATTCTGCTGCTCCAAACGCTTAACCAGAATGGCCTAGGGAAAAAATAAACATACCGTTGTAATCGGGCGAGTTTCTACTTTCAGATGCAATAGGAATTTTTCGGTTAGGTCAATCCGTTCGCGAGATATGGGAGTTTGAAGCCAAGAAATGGTTGAGAAGGCAACAAATTTTTCGCAATTCTGCTGCTCCAAACGCTTAACCAGAATGGCCTAGGGTAAAAATACACATACCGTTGTAATCGGGCGAGTTTCTACTTTCAGATGCAATAGGAATTTTTGGGTTAGGTCAATCCGTTCGCGAGATATGGGAGTTTGAAGCCAAGAAATGGTTGAGAAGGCAAAAAATTTTTCGCAATTCTGCTGCTCCAAACGCTTAACCAGAATGGCGTAGGGAAAAAATACACATACCGCTGTAATCGGGCGAGTTTCTACTTTCAGATGTAATAGGAATTTTTGGGTTAGGTCAATCCGTTCGCGAGATATGGGAGTTTGAAGCCAAGAAATGGTTGAGAAGGCAAAAAATTTTTCGCAATTCTGCTGCTCCAAACGCTTAACCAGAATGGCCTAGGGAAAAAATACAGATACCGTTATAATCGGGCGAGTTTCTACTTTCAGATGCAACAGGAATTTTTGGGTTAGGTCAATCCGTTCGCGAGATATGGGAGTTTGAAGCCAAGAAATGGTTGAGAAGGCAACAAATTTTTCGCAATTCTGCTGCTCCAAACGCTTAACCAGAATGGCCTAGGGAAAAAATACACATACCGCTGCAATCGAGCGAGGTTCTATAATACTTTCAGATGCAATTGGAATTTTTGGGTTAGGTCAATCCGTTCGCGAGATATGGGAGTTTGAAGCCAAGAAATGGTTGAGAAGGCAAAAAATTTTTCGCAATTCTGCTGCGCCAAACGCTTAACCAGAATGGCCTAGGGAAAAAATACACATACCGTTGTAATCGGGCGAGTTTCTACTTTCAGATGCAACAGGAATTTTTGGGTTAGGTCAATCCGTTCGCGAGATATGGGAGTTTGAAGCTAAGAAATGGTTGAGAAGACAACAAATCTTTCGCACTTCTGCTGCTCCAAACGCTTAACCAGAATGGCCTAGGGAAAAAATACACATACCGTTGTAATCGGGCGAGTTTCGACTTTCAGATGCAATAGGAATTTTTGGGTTAGGTCAATCCGTTCGCGAGATATGGGAGTTTGAAGCCAAGAAATGGTTGAGCAGGCAAAAAATTTTTCGCAATTCTGCTGCTCCAAACGCTTAAACAGAATGGCCTAGGGAAAAAATACATATACCGTTATAATCGGGCGAGTTTCTACTTTCAGATGCAACAGGAATTTTTGGGTTAGGTCAATCCGTTCGCGAGATATGGGAGTTTGAAGCTAAGAAATGGTTGAGAAGACAACAAATCTTTCGCACTTCTGCTGCTCCAAACGCTTAACCAGAATGGCCTAGGGAAAAAATACACATACCGTTGTAATCGGGCGAGTTTCGACTTTCAGATGCAATAGGAATTTTTGGATTAGGTCAATCCGTTCGCGAGATATGGGAGTTTGAAGCCAAGAAATGGTTGAGAAGGCAACAAATTTTTCGCAATTCTGCTGCTCCAAACGCTTAACCAGAATGGCCTAGGGAAAAAATACACATACCGTTGTAATCGGGCGAGTTTCTACTTTCAGATGTAATAGGAATTTTTGGGTTAGGTCAATCCGTTCGCGAGATATGGGAGTTTGAAGCCAAGAAATGGTTGAGAAGGCAAAAAATTTTTCGCAATTCTGCTGCTCCAAACGCTTAACCAGAATGGCCTAGGGAAAAAATACAGATACCGTTATAATCGGGCGAGTTTCTACTTTCAGATGCAACAGGAATTTTTGGGTTAGGTCAATCCGTTCGCGAGATATGGGAGTTTGAAGCCAAGAAATGGTTGAGAAGGCAACAAATTTTTCGCAATTCTGCTGCTCCAAACGCTTAACCAGAATGGCCTAGGGAAAAAATACACATACCATTGTAATCGGGCGAGTTTCTACTTTCAGATGCAATAGGAATTTTTGGGTTAGGTCAATCCGTTCGCGAGATATGGGAGTTTGAAGCCAAGAAATGGTTGAGAAGGCAAAAAATTTTTCGCAATTCTGCTGCTCCAAACGCTTAAACAGAATGGCCTAGGGAAAAAATACAGATACCGTTGTAATCGGGCGAGTTTCTACTTTCAGATGCAACAGGAATTTTTGGGTTAGGTCAATCCGTTCGCGAGATATGGGAGTTTGAAGCCAAGAAATGGTTGAGAAGGCAAAAAATTTTTCGCACTTCTGCTGCGCCAAACGCTTAACCAGAATGGCCTAGGGTAAAAATACACATACCGTTGTAATCGGGCGAGTTTCTACTTTCAGATGCAATAGGAATTTTTGGGTTAGGTCAATCCGTTCGCGAGATATGGGAGTTTGAAGCCAAGAAATGGTTGAGAAGGCAAAAAATTTTTCGCAATTCTGCTGCTCCAAACGCTTAACCAGAATGGCCTAGGGAAAAAATACACATACCGTTGTAATCGGGCGAGTTTCTACTTTCAGATGCAATAGGAATTTTTGGGTTAGGTCAATCCGTTCGCGAGATATGGGAGTTTGAAGCCAAGAAATGGTTGAGAAGGCAAAAAATTTTTCGCAATTCTGCTGCTCCAAACGCTTAAACAGAATGGCCTAGGGAAAAAATACAGATACCGTTGTAATCGGGCGAGTTTCTACTTTCAGATGCAACAGGAATTTTTGGGTTAGGTCAATCCGTTCGCGAGATATGGGAGTTTGAAACCAAGAAATGGTTGAGAAGGCAAAAAATTTTTCGCACTTCTGCTGCGCCAAACGCTTAACCAGAATGGCCTAGGGTAAAAATACACATACCGTTGTAATCGGGCGAGTTTCTACTTTCAGATGCAATAGGAATTTTTGGGTTAGGTCAATCCGTTCGCGAGATATGGGAGTTTGAAGCCAAGAAATGGTTGAGAAGGCAAAAAATTTTTCGCAATTCTGCTGCTCCAAACGCTTAACCAGAATGGCCTAGGGAAAAAATACACACACCGTTATAATCGGGCGAGTTTCTACTTCAGATGCAACAGGAATTTTTGGGTTAGGCGAATCCGTTCGTGAGATATGGAGTTTGAAGCCAAGAAATGGTTGAGAAGGCAAAAAATTTTTCGCATTTCTGCTGCGCCAAACGCTTAACCAGAATGGCCTAGGGAAAAATACACATACCGTTGTAATCGGGCGAGTTTCTACTTTCAGATGCAATAGGAATTTTTGGGTTAGGTCAATCCGTTCGCGAGATATGGGAGTTTGAAGCCAAGAAATGGTTGAGAAGGCAAAAAATTTTTCGCAATTCTGCTGCTCCAAACGCTTAACCAGAATGGCCTAGGGAAAAAATAAACATACCGTTGTAATCGGGCGAGTTTCTACTTTCAGATGCAATAGGAATTTTTCGGTTAGGTCAATCCGTTCGCGAGATATGGGAGTTTGAAGCCAAGAAATGGTTGAGAAGGCAACAAATTTTTCGCAATTCTGCTGCTCCAAACGCTTAACCAGAATGGCCTAGGGTAAAAATACACATACCGTTGTAATCGGGCGAGTTTCTACTTTCAGATGCAATAGGAATTTTTGGGTTAGGTCAATCCGTTCGCGAGATATGGAGTTTGAAGCCAAGAAATGGTTGAGAAGGCAAAAAATTTTTCGCAATTCTGCTGCTCCAAACGCTTAACCAGAATGGCGTAGGGAAAAAATACACATACCGCTGTAATCGGGCGAGGTTCTACTTTCAGATGCAATCGGAATTGTTGGGTTAGGTCAATCCGTTCGCGAGATATGGGAGTTTGAAGCCAAGAAATGGTTGAGAAGGCAAAAAATTTTTCGCAATTCTGCTGCTCCAAACGCTTAACCAGAATGGCCTAGGGAAAAAAATACACATACCGTTGTAATCGGGCGAGTTTCTACTTTCAGATGCAATAGGAATTTTTGGGTTAGGTCAATCCGTTCGCGAGATATGGGAGTTTGAAGCCAAGAAATGGTTGAGAAGGTAAAAAATTTTTCGCAATTCTGCTGCTCCAAACGCTTAACCAGAATGGCCTAGGGAAAAAATACACATACCGTTGTAATCGGGCGAGTCTCTACTTCCAGACGCTACAGGAATTTTTGGGTTAGGTCAATCCGTTCGCGAGATATGGGAGTTTGAAGCCAAGAAATGGTTGAGAAGGCAAAAAATTTTTCGCAATTCTGCTGCTCCAAACGCTTAACCAGAATGGCCTAGGGAAAAAATACACATACCGTTGTAATCGGGCGAGTCTCTACTTCCAGACGCTACAGGAATTTTTGGGTTAGGTCAATCCGTTCGCGAGATATGGGAGTTTGAAGCCAAGAAATGGTTGAGAAGGCAAAAAATTTTTCGCAATTCTGCTGCTCCAAACGCTTAACCAGAATGGCCTAGGGAAAAAATACACATACCGCTGTAATCGGGCGAGGTTCTACATTCAGATGCAATTGGAATTTTTGGGTTAGGTCAATCCGTTCGCGAGATATGGGAGTTTGAAGCCAAGAAATGGTTGAGAAGGCAAAAAATTTTTGCAATTCTGCTGCTCCAAACGCTTAACCAGAATGGCCTAGGGAAAAAATACACATACCGTTGTAATCGGGCGGGTCTCTACTTCCAGACGCTACAGGAATTTTTGGGTTAGGTCAACCCGTTCGCGAGATATGGGAGTTTGAAGCCAAGAAATGATTGAGAAGGCAAAAAATTTTTCGCAATTCTGCTGCTCCAAACGCTTAAACAGAATGGCCTAGGGAAAAAATACACATACCGCTGTAATCAGGCGAGGTTCTACTTTCAGATGCAATTGGAATTTTTGGGTTAGGTCAATCCGTTCGCGAGATATGGGAGTTTGAAGCCAAGAAATGGTTGAGAAGGCAAAAAATTTTTCGCAATTCTGCTGCTCCAAACGCTTAACCAGAATGGCCTAGGGAAAAAATACACATACCGTTGTAATCGGGCGAGTTTCTACTTTCAGATGCAATAGGAATTTTTGGGTTAGGTCAATCCGTTCGCGAGATATGGGAGTTTGAAGCCAAGAAATGGTTGAGAAGGCAAAAAATTTTTCGCAATTCTGCTGCTCCAAACGCTTAACCAGAATGGCCTAGGGAAAAAATACACATACCGTTGTATTCGGGCGAGTCTCTACTTCGAGACGCTACAGGAATTTTTGGGTTAGGTCAATCCGTTCGCGAGATATGGGAGTTTGAAGCCAAGAAATGGTTGAGAAGGCAAAAAATTTTTCGCAATTCTGCTGCTCCAAACGCTTAACCAGAATGGCCTAGGGAAAAAATACACATACCGTTGTAATCGGGCGAGTCTCTACTTCCAGACGCTACAGGAATTTTTGGGTTAGGTCAATCCGTTCGCGAGATATGGGAGTTTGAAGCCAAGAAATGGTTGCGAAGGCAAAAATTTTTCGCAATTCTGCTGCTCCAAACGCTTAACCAGAATGGCCTAGGGAAAAAATACACATACCGTTGTAATCGGGCGAGTTTCTACTTTCAGATGCAATAGGAATTTTTGGGTCAGGTCAATCCGTGCGCGAGATATGGGAGTTTGAAGCCAAGAAATGGTTGAGAAGGCAAAAAATTTTTCGCAATTCTGCTGCTCCAAACGCTTAACCAGAATGGCCTAGGGAAAAAATACACATACCGCTGTAATCGGGCGAGGTTCTACTTTCAGATGCAATTGGAATTTTTGGGTTAGGTCAATCCGTTCGCGAGATATGGGAGTTTGAAGCCAAGAAATGGTTGAGAAGGGCAAAAAATTTTTGCAATTCTGCAGCTCCAAACGCTTAACCAGAATGGCCTAGGGAAAAAATACACATACCGTTGTAATCGGGCGAGTTTCTACTTTCAGATGCAATAGGAATTTTTGGGTAGTTCAATCCGTTCGCGAGATATGGGAGTTTGAAGCCAAGAAATGGTTGAGAAGGCAAAAAATTTTCGCAATTCTGCTGCTCCAAACGCTTAACCAGAATGGCCTAGGGAAAAATACACATACCGTTGTAATCGGGCGAGTCTCTACTTCCAGACGCTACAGGAATTTTTTGGTTAGGTCAATCCGTTCGCGAGATATGGGAGTTTGAAGCCAAGAAATGGTTGAGAAGGCAAAAAATTTTTCGCAATTCTGCTGCTCCAAACGCTTAACCAGAATGGCCTAGGGGAAAAATACACATACCGTTGTAATCGGGCGAGTTTCTACTTTCAGATGCAATAGGAATTTTTGGGTTAGGTCAATCCGTTCGCGAGATATGGGAGTTTGAAGCCAAGAAATGGTTGAGAAGGCAAATAATTTTTCGCATTTCTGCTGATCCAAACGCTTAACCAGAATGGTCTAGGGAAACAATACACATACCGTTGTAATCGGGCGAGTTTCTACTTTCAAATGCAATAGGAATTTTTGGGTTAGGTCAACCCGTTCGCGAGATATGGGAGTTTGAAGCCAAGAAATGATTGAGAAGGCAAAAAATTTTTCGCAATTCTGCTGCTCCAAACGCTTAAACAGAATGGCCTAGGGAAAAAATACACATACCGCTGTAATCGGGCGAGGTTCTACTTTCAGATGCAATTGGAATTTTTGGGTTAGGTCAATCCGTTCGCGAGATATGGGAGTTTGAAGCCAAGAAATGGTTGAGAAGGCAAAAAATTTTTCGCAATTCTGCTGCTCCAAACGCTTAAACAGAATGGCCTAGGGAAAAAATACACATACCGCTGTAATCAGGCGAGGTTCTACTTTCAGATGCAATTGGAACTTTTGGGTTAGGTCAATCCGTTCGCGAGATATGGGAGTTTGAAGCCAAGAAATGGTTGAGAAGGCAAAAAATTTTTCGCAATTCTGCTGCTCCAAACGCTTAACCAGAATGGCCTAGGGAAAAAATACACATACCGCTGTAATCAGGCGAGGTTCTACTTTCAGATGCAATTGGAATTTTTGGGTTAGGTCAATCCGTTCGCGAGATATGGGAGTTTGAAGCCAAGAAATGGTTGAGAAGGCAAAAAATTTTTGCAATTCTGCTGCTCCAAACGCTTAACCAGAATGGCCTAGGGAAAAAATACACATACCGTTGTAATCGGGCGAGTTTGTACTTTCAGATGCAATAGGAATTTTTGGGTTAGGTCAATCCGTTCGCGAGATATGGGAGTTTGAAGCCAAGAAATGGTTGAGAAGGCAAAAAATTTTTCGCAATTCTGCTGCTCCAAACGCTTAAACAGAATGGCCTAGGGAAAAATACACATACCGCTGTAATCAGGCGAGGTTCTACTTTCAGATGCAATTGGAATTTTTGGGTTAGGTCAATCCGTTCGCGAGATATGGGAGTTTGAAGCCAAGAAATGGTTGAGAAGGCAAAAAATTTTTCGCAATTCTGCTGCTCCAAACGCTTAACCAGAATGGCCTAGGGAAAAAATACACATACCGTTGTAATCGGGCGAGTTTCTACTTTCAGATGCAATAGGAATTTTTGGGTTAGGTCAATCCGTTCGCGAGATATGGGAGTTTGAAGCCAAGAAATGGTTGAGAAGGCAAAAATTTTTTCGCAATTCTGCTGCTCCAAACGCTTAACCAGAATGGCCTAGGGAAAAAATACACATACCGTTGTATTCGGGCGAGTCTCTACTTCGAGACGCTACAGGAATTTTTGGGTTAGGTCAATCCGTTCGCGAGATATGGGAGTTTGAAGCCAAGAAATGGTTGAGAAGGCAAAAAATTTTTCGCAATTCTGCTGCTCCAAACGCTTAACCAGAATGGCCTAGGGAAAAAATACACATACCGTTGTAATCGGGCGAGTCTCTACTTCCAGACGCTACAGGAATTTTTGGGTTAGGTCAATCCGTTCGCGAGATATGGGAGTTTGAAGCCAAGAAATGGTTGCGAAGGCAAAAAATTTTTCGCAATTCTGCTGCTCCAAACGCTTAACCAGAATGGCCTAGGGAAAAAATACACATACCGTTGTAATCGGGCGAGTTTCTACTTTCAGATGCAATAGGAATTTTTGGGTCAGGTCAATCCGTGCGCGAGATATGGGAGTTTGAAGCCAAGAAATGGTTGAGAAGGCAAAAAATTTTTCGCAATTCTGCTGCTCCAAACGCTTAACCAGAATGGCCTAGGGAAAAAATACACATACCGCTGTAAGCGGGCGAGGTTCTACTTTCAGATGCAATTGGAATTTTTGGGTTAGGTCAATCCGTTCGCGAGATATGGGAGTTTGAAGCCAAGAAATGGTTGAGAAGGCAAAAAATTTTTGCAATTCTGCAGCTCCAAACGCTTAACCAGAATGGCCTAGGGAAAAAATACACATACCGTTGTAATCGGGCGAGTTTCTACTTTCAGATGCAATAGGAATTTTTGGGTTAGTTCAATCCGTTCGCGAGATATGGGAGTTTGAAGCCAAGAAATGGTTGAGAAGGCAAAAAATTTTTCGCAATTCTGCTGCTCCAAACGCTTAACCAGAATGGCCTAGGGAAAAAATACACATACCGTTGTAATCGGGCGAGTCTCTACTTCCAGACGCTACAGGAATTTTTGGGTTAGGTCAATCCGTTCGCGAGATATGGGAGTTTGAAGCCAAGAAATGGTTGAGAAGGCAAAAAATTTTTCGCAATTCTGCTGCTCCACACGCTTAATCAGAATGGCCTAGGGAAAAAATACACATACCGTTGTAATCGGGCGAGTCTCTACTTCCAGACGCTACAGGAATTTTTGGGTTAGGTCAATCCGTTCGCGAGATATGGGAGTTTGAAGCCAAGAAATGGTTGAGAAGGCAAAAAATTTTTCGCAATTCTGCTGCTCCAAACGATTAACCAGAATGGCCTAGGGAAAAAATACACATACCGTTGTAATCGGGCGAGTCTCTACTTCCAGACGCTACAGGAATTTTTGGGTTAGGTCAATCCGTTCGCGAGATATGGGAGTTTGAAGCCAAGAAATGGTTGAGAAGGCAAAAAATTTTTGCAATTCTGCTGCTCCAAACGCATAACCAGAATGGCCTAGGGAAAAAATACACATACCGTTGTAATCGGGCGAGTTTGTACTTTCAGATGCAATAGGAATTTTTGGGTTAGGTCAATCCGTTCGCGAGATATGGGAGTTTGAAGCCAAGAAATGGTTGAGAAGGCAAAAAATTTTTCGCAATTCTGCTGCTCCAAACGCTTAAACAGAATGGAACAGGGAAAAATACACATACCGCTGTAATCAGGCGAGGTTCTACTTTCAGATGCAATTGGAATTTTTGGGTTAGGTCAATCCGTTCGCGAGATATGGGAGTTTGAAGCCAAGAAATGGTTGAGAAGGCAAAAAATTTTTCGCAATTCTGCTGCTCCAAACGCTTAAACAGAATGGCCTAGGGAAAAAATACACATACCGCTGTAATCGGGCGAGGTTCTACTTTCAGATGCAATTGGAATTTTTGGGTTAGGTCAACCCGTTCGCGAGATATGGGAGTTTGAAGCCAAGAAATGATTGAGAAGGCAAAAAATTTTTCGCAATTCTGCTGCTCCAAACGCTTAAACAGAATGGCCTAGGGAAAAAATACACATACCGCTGTAATCGGGCGAGGTTCTACTTTCAGATGCAATTGGAATTTTTGGGTTAGGTCAATCCGTTCGCGAGATATGGGAGTTTGAAGCCAAGAAATGGTTGAGAAGGCAAAAAATTTTTCGCAATTCTGCTGCTCCACACGCTTAATCAGAATGGCCTAGGGAAAAAAATACACATACCGTTGTAATCGGGCGAGTCTCTACTTCCAGACGCTACAGGAATTTTTGGGTTAGGTCAATCCGTTCGCGAGATATGGGAGTTTGAAGCCAAGAAATGGTTGAGGAGGCAAAAAATTTTTCGCAATTCTGCTGCTCCAAACGCTTAACCAGAATGGCCTAGGGAAAAAATACACATACCGCTGTAATCGGGCGAGGTTCTACATTCAGATGCAATTGGAATTTTTGGGTTAGGTCAATCCGTTCGCGAGATATGGGAGTTTGAAGCCAAGAAATGGTTGAGAAGGCAAAAAATTTTTGCAATTCTGCTGCTCCAAACGCTTAACCAGAATGGCCTAGGGAAAAAATACACATACCGTTGTAATCGGGCGAGTTTGTACTTTCAGATGCAATAGGAATTTTTGGGTTAGGTCAATCCGTTCGCGAGATATGGGAGTTTGAAGCCAAGAAATGGTTGAGAAGGCAAAAAATTTTTCGCAATTCTGCTGCTCCAAACGCTTAAACAGAATGGCCTAGGGAAAAAATACACATACCGCTGTAATCAGGCGAGGTTCTACTTTCAGATGCAATTGGAACTTTTGGGTTAGGTCAATCCGTTCGCGAGATATGGGAGTTTGAAGCCAAGAAATGGTTGAGAAGGCAAAAAATTTTTCGCAATTCTGCTGCTCCAAACGCTTAACCAGAATGGCCTAGGGAAAAAATACACATACCGCTGTAATCAGGCGAGGTTCTACTTTCAGATGCAATTGGAATTTTTGGGTTAGGTCAATCCGTTCGCGAGATATGGGAGTTTGAAGCCAAGAAATGGTTGAGAAGGCAAAAAATTTTTCGCAATTCTGCTGCTCCACACGCTTAATCAGAATGGCCTAGGGAAAAAAATACACATACCGTTGTAATCGGGCGAGTCTCTACTTCCAGACGCTACAGGAATTTTTGGGTTAGGTCAATCCGTTCGCGAGATATGGGAGTTTGAAGCCAAGAAATGGTTGAGAAGGCAAAAAATTTTTGCAATTCTGCTGCTCCAAACGCTTAACCAGAATGGCCTAGGGAAAAAATACACATACCGTTGTAATCGGGCGAGTTTGTACTTTCAGATGCAATAGGAATTTTTGGGTTAGGTCAATCCGTTCGCGAGATATGGGAGTTTGAAGCCAAGAAATGGTTGAGAAGGCAAAAAATTTTTCGCAATTCTGCTGCTCCAAACGCTTAAACAGAATGGCCTAGGGAAAAATACACATACCGCTGTAATCAGGCGAGGTTCTACTTTCAGATGCAATTGGAATTTTTGGGTTAGGTCAATCCGTTCGCGAGATATGGGTGTTTGAAGCCAAGAAATGGTTGAGAAGGCAAAAAATTTTTCGCAATTCTGCTGCTCCAAACGCTTAACCAGAATGGCCTAGGGAAAAAATACACATACCGTTGTAATCGGGCGAGTTTCTACTTTCAGATGCAATAGGAATTTTTGGGTTAGGTCAATCCGTTCGCGAGATATGGGAGTTTGAAGCCAAGAAATGGTTGAGAAGGCAAAAATTTTTTCGCAATTCTGCTGCTCCAAACGCTTAACCAGAATGGCCTAGGGAAAAAATACACATACCGTTGTATTCGGGCGAGTCTCTACTTCGAGACGCTACAGGAATTTTTGGGTTAGGTCAATCCGTTCGCGAGATATGGGAGTTTGAAGCCAAGAAATGGTTGAGAAGGCAAAAAATTTTTCGCAATTCTGCTGCTCCAAACGCTTAACCAGAATGGCCTAGGGAAAAAATACACATACCGTTGTAATCGGGCGAGTCTCTACTTCCAGACGCTACAGGAATTTTTGGGTTAGGTCAATCCGTTCGCGAGATATGGGAGTTTGAAGCCAAGAAATGGTTGCGAAGGCAAAAAATTTTTCGCAATTCTGCTGCTCCAAACGCTTAACCAGAATGGCCTAGGGAAAAAATACACATACCGTTGTAATCGGGCGAGTTTCTACTTTCAGATGCAATAGGAATTTTTGGGTCAGGTCAATCCGTGCGCGAGATATGGGAGTTTGAAGCCAAGAAATGGTTGAGAAGGCAAAAAATTTTTCGCAATTCTGCTGCTCCAAACGCTTAACCAGAATGGCCTAGGGAAAAAATACACATACCGCTGTAATCGGGCGAGGTTCTACTTTCAGATGCAATTGGAATTTTTGGGTTAGGTCAATCCGTTCGCGAGATATGGGAGTTTGAAGCCAAGAAATGGTTGAGAAGGCAAAAAATTTTTGCAATTCTGCAGCTCCAAACGCTTAACCAGAATGGCCTAGGGAAAAAATACACATACCGTTGTAATCGGGCGAGTTTCTACTTTCAGATGCAATAGGAATTTTTGGGTTAGTTCAATCCGTTCGCGAGATATGGGAGTTTGAAGCCAAGAAATGGTTGAGAAGGCAAAAAATTTTTCGCAATTCTGCTGCTCCAAACGCTTAACCAGAATGGCCTAGGGAAAAAATACACATACCGTTGTAATCGGGCGAGTCTCTACTTCCAGACGCTACAGGAATTTTTGGGTTAGGTCAATCCGTTCGCGAGATATGGGAGTTTGAAGCCAAGAAATGGTTGAGAAGGCAAAAAATTTTTCGCAATTCTGCTGCTCCACACGCTTAATCAGAATGGCCTAGGGAAAAAATACACATACCGTTGTAATCGGGCGAGTCTCTACTTCCAGACGCTACAGGAATTTTTGGGTTAGGTCAATCCGTTCGCGAGATATGGGAGTTTGAAGCCAAGAAATGGTTGAGAAGGCAAAAAATTTTTCGCAATTCTGCTGCTCCAAACGATTAACCAGAATGGCCTAGGGAAAAAATACACATACCGTTGTAATCGGGCGAGTCTCTACTTCCAGACGCTACAGGAATTTTTGGGTTAGGTCAATCCGTTCGCGAGATATGGGAGTTTGAAGCCAAGAAATGGTTGAGAAGGCAAAAAATTTTTGCAATTCTGCTGCTCCAAACGCATAACCAGAATGGCCTAGGGAAAAAATACACATACCGTTGTAATCGGGCGAGTTTGTACTTTCAGATGCAATAGGAATTTTTGGGTTAGGTCAATCCGTTCGCGAGATATGGGAGTTTGAAGCCAAGAAATGGTTGAGAAGGCAAAAAATTTTTCGCAATTCTGCTGCTCCAAACGCTTAAACAGAATGGAACAGGGAAAAATACACATACCGCTGTAATCAGGCGAGGTTCTACTTTCAGATGCAATTGGAATTTTTGGGTTAGGTCAATCCGTTCGCGAGATATGGGAGTTTGAAGCCAAGAAATGGTTGAGAAGGCAAAAAATTTTTCGCAATTCTGCTGCTCCAAACGCTTAACCAGAATGGCCTAGGGAAAAAATACACATACCGTTGTAATCGGGCGAGTTTCTACTTTCAGATGCAATAGGAATTTTTGGGTTAGGTCAATCCGTTCGCGAGATATGGGAGTTTGAAGCCAAGAAATGGTTGAGAAGGCAAAAATTTTTTCGCAATTCTGCTGCTCCAAACGCTTAACCAGAATGGCCTAGGGAAAAAATACACATACCGTTGTATTCGGGCGAGTCTCTACTTCGAGACGCTACAGGAATTTTTGGGTTAGGTCAATCCGTTCGCGAGATATGGGAGTTTGAAGCCAAGAAATGGTTGAGAAGGCAAAAAATTTTTCGCAATTCTGCTGCTCCAAACGCTTAACCAGAATGGCCTAGGGAAAAAATACACATACCGTTGTAATCGGGCGAGTCTCTACTTCCAGACGCTACAGGAATTTTTGGGTTAGGTCAATCCGTTCGCGAGATATGGGAGTTTGAAGCCAAGAAATGGTTGCGAAGGCAAAAAATTTTTCGCAATTCTGCTGCTCCAAACGCTTAACCAGAATGGCCTAGGGAAAAAATACACATACCGTTGTAATCGGGCGAGTTTCTACTTTCAGATGCAATAGGAATTTTTGGGTCAGGTCAATCCGTGCGCGAGATATGGGAGTTTGAAGCCAAGAAATGGTTGAGAAGGCAAAAAATTTTTCGCAATTCTGCTGCTCCAAACGCTTAACCAGAATGGCCTAGGGAAAAAATACACATACCGCTGTAATCGGGCGAGGTTCTACTTTCAGATGCAATTGGAATTTTTGGGTTAGGTCAATCCGTTCGCGAGATATGGGAGTTTGAAGCCAAGAAATGGTTGAGAAGGCAAAAAATTTTTGCAATTCTGCAGCTCCAAACGCTTAACCAGAATGGCCTAGGGAAAAAATACACATACCGTTGTAATCGGGCGAGTTTCTACTTTCAGATGCAATAGGAATTTTTGGGTTAGTTCAATCCGTTCGCGAGATATGGGAGTTTGAAGCCAAGAAATGGTTGAGAAGGCAAAAAATTTTTCGCAATTCTGCTGCTCCAAACGCTTAACCAGAATGGCCTAGGGAAAAAATACACATACCGTTGTAATCGGGCGAGTCTCTACTTCCAGACGCTACAGGAATTTTTGGGTTAGGTCAATCCGTTCGCGAGATATGGGAGTTTGAAGCCAAGAAATGGTTGAGAAGGCAAAAAATTTTTCGCAATTCTGCTGCTCCACACGCTTAATCAGAATGGCCTAGGGAAAAAATACACATACCGTTGTAATCGGGCGAGTCTCTACTTCCAGACGCTACAGGAATTTTTGGGTTAGGTCAATCCGTTCGCGAGATATGGGAGTTTGAAGCCAAGAAATGGTTGAGAAGGCAAAAAATTTTTCGCAATTCTGCTGCTCCAAACGCTTAACCAGAATGGCCTAGGGAAAAAATACACATACCGCTGTAATCGGGCGAGGTTCTACATTCAGATGCAATTGGAATTTTTGGGTTAGGTCAATCCGTTCGCGAGATATGGGAGTTTGAAGCCAAGAAATGGTTGAGAAGGCAAAAAATTTTTGCAATTCTGCTGCTCCAAACGCTTAACCAGAATGGCCTAGGGAAAAAATACACATACCGTTGTAATCGGGCGAGTTTGTACTTTCAGATGCAATAGGAATTTTTGGGTTAGGTCAATCCGTTCGCGAGATATGGGAGTTTGAAGCCAAGAAATGGTTGAGAAGGCAAAAAATTTTTCGCAATTCTGCTGCTCCAAACGCTTAAACAGAATGGCCTAGGGAAAAAATACACATACCGTTGTAATCGGGCGAGTTTCTACTTTCAGATGCAATAGGAATTTTTGGGTTAGGTCAATCCGTTCTCGAGATATGGGAGTTTGAAGCCAAGAAATGGTTGAGAAGGCAAAAAATTTTTCGCAATTCTGCTGCTCCAAACGCTTAACCAGAATGGCCTAGGGAAAAAATACACATACCGTTGTATTCGGGCGAGTCTCTACTTCGAGACGCTACAGGAATTTTTGGGTTAGGTCAATCCGTTCGCGAGATATGGGAGTTTGAAGCCAAGAAATGGTTGAGAAGGCAAAAAATTTTTCGCAATTCTGCTGCTCCAAACGCTTAACCAGAATGGCCTAGGGAAAAAATACACATACCGTTGTAATCGGGCGAGTCTCTACTTCCAGACGCTACAGGAATTTTTGGGTTAGGTCAATCCATTCGCGAGATATGGGAGTTTGAAGCCAAGAAATGGTTGCGAAGGCAAAAAATTTTTCGCAATTCTGCTGCTCCAAACGCTTAACCAGAATGGCCTAGGGAAAAAATACACATACCGTTGTAATCGGGCGAGTTTCTACTTTCAGATGCAATAGGAATTTTTGGGTCAGGTCAATCCGTGCGCGAGATATGGGAGTTTGAAGCCAAGAAATGGTTGAGAAGGCAAAAAATTTTTCGCAATTCTGCTGCTCCAAACGCTTAACCAGAATGGCCTAGGGAAAAAATACACATACCGCTGTAATCGGGCGAGGTTCTACTTTCAGATGCAATTGGAATTTTTGGGTTAGGTCAATCCGTTCGCGAGATATGGGAGTTTGAAGCCAAGAAATGGTTGAGAAGGCAAAAAATTTTTGCAATTCTGCAGCTCCAAACGCTTAACCAGAATGGCCTAGGGAAAAAATACACATACCGTTGTAATCGGGCGAGTTTCTACTTTCAGATGCAATAGGAATTTTTGGGTTAGTTCAATCCGTTCGCGAGATATGGGAGTTTGAAGCCAAGAAATGGTTGAGAAGGCAAAAAATTTTTGCAATTCTGCTGCTCCAAACGCTTAACCAGAATGGCCTAGGGAAAAAATACACATACCGTTGTAATCGGGCGAGTTTGTACTTTCAGATGCAATAGGAATTTTTGGGTTAGGTCAATCCGTTCGCGAGATATGGGAGTTTGAAGCCAAGAAATGGTTGAGAAGGCAAAAAATTTTTCGCAATTCTGCTGCTCCAAACGCTTAAACAGAATGGCCTAGGGAAAAAATACACATACCGCTGTAATCAGGCGAGGTTCTACTTTCAGATGCAATTGGAACTTTTGGGTTAGGTCAATCCGTTCGCGAGATATGGGAGTTTGAAGCCAAGAAATGGTTGAGAAGGCAAAAAATTTTTCGCAATTCTGCTGCTCCAAACGCTTAACCAGAATGGCCTAGGGAAAAAATACACATACCGTTGTAATCGGGCGAGTCTCTACTTCCAGACGCTACAGGAATTTTTGGGTTAGGTCAATCCGTTCGCGAGATATGGGAGTTTGAAGCCAAGAAATGGTTGAGAAGGCAAAAAATTTTTCGCAATTCTGCTGCTCCAAACGCTTAACCAGAATGGCCTAGGGGAAAAATACACATACCGTTGTAATCGGGCGAGTTTCTACTTTCAGATGCAATAGGAATTTTTGGGTTAGGTCAATCCGTTCGCGAGATATGGGAGTTTGAAGCCAAGAAATGGTTGAGAAGGCAAATAATTTTTCGCACTTCTGCTGATCCAAACGCTTAACCAGAATGGTCTAGGGAAACAATACACATACCGTTGTAATCGGGCGAGTTTCTACTTTCAAATGCAATAGGAATTTTTGGGTTAGGTCAACCCGTTCGCGAGATATGGGAGTTTGAAGCCAAGAAATGATTGAGAAGGCAAAAAATTTTTCGCAATTCTGCTGCTCCAAACGCTTAAACAGAATGGCCTAGGGAAAAAATACACATACCGCTGTAATCGGGCGAGATTCTACTTTCAGATGCAATTGGAATTTTTGGGTTAGGTCAATCCGTTCGCGAGATATGGGAGTTTGAAGCCAAGAAATGGTTGAGAAGGCAAAAAATTTTTCGCAATTCTGCTGCTCCACACGCTTAATCAGAATGGCCTAGGGAAAAAATACACATACCGTTGTAATCGGGCGAGTCTCTACTTCCAGACGCTACAGGAATTTTTGGGTTAGGTCAATCCGTTCGCGAGATATGGGAGTTTGAAGCCAAGAAATGGTTGAGAAGGCAAAAAATTTTTCGCAATTCTGCTGCTCCAAACGCTTAACCAGAATGGCCTAGGGAAAAAATACACATACCGCTGTAATCGGGCGAGGTTCTACATTCAGATGCAATTGGAATTTTTGGGTTAGGTCAATCCGTTCGCGAGATATGGGAGTTTGAAGCCAAGAAATGGTTGAGAAGGCAAAAAATTTTTGCAATTCTGCTGCTCCAAACGCTTAACCAGAATGGCCTAGGGAAAAAATACACATACCGTTGTAATCGGGCGAGTTTGTACTTTCAGATGCAATAGGAATTTTTGGGTTAGGTCAATCCGTTCGCGAGATATGGGAGTTTGAAGCCAAGAAATGGTTGAGAAGGCAAAAAATTTTTCGCAATTCTGCTGCTCCAAACGCTTAACCAGAATGGCCTAGGGAAAAAATACACATACCGTTGTAATCGGGCGGGTCTCTACTTCCAGACGCTACAGGAATTTTTGGGTTAGGTCAACCCGTTCGCGAGATATGGGAGTTTGAAGCCAAGAAATGATTGAGAAGGCAAAAAATTTTTCGCAATTCTGCTGCTCCAAACGCTTAAACAGAATGGCCTAGGGAAAAAATACACATACCGATGTAATCAGGCGAGGTTCTACTTTCAGATGCAATTGGAATTTTTGGGTTAGGTCAATCCGTTCGCGAGATATGGGAGTTTGAAGCCAAGAAATGGTTGAGAAGGCAAAAAATTTTTCGCAATTCTGCTGCTCCAAACGCTTAACCAGAATGGCCTAGGGAAAAAATACACATACCGCTGTAATCGGGCGAGGTTCTACTTTCAGATGCAATTGGAATTTTTGGGTTAGGTCAATCCGTTCGCGAGATATGGGAGTTTGAAGCCAAGAAATGGTTGAGAAGGCAAAAAATTTTTGCAATTCTGCAGCTCCAAACGCTTAACCAGAATGGCCTAGGGAAAAAATACACATACCGTTGTAATCGGGCGAGTTTCTACTTTCAGATGCAATAGGAATTTTTGGGTTAGGTCAATCCGTTCGCGAGATATGGGAGTTTGAAGCCAAGAAATGGTTGAGAAGGCAAAAAATTTTTCGCAATTCTGCTGCTCCAAACGCTTAACCAGAATGGCCTAGGGAAAAAATACACATACCGTTATAATCGGGCGAGTTTCTACTTTCAGATGCAACAGGAATTTTTGGGTTAGGTCAATCCGTTCGCGAGATATGGGAGTTTGAAGCCAAGAAATGGTTGAGAAGGCAAAAAATTTTTCGCACTTCTGCTGTGCCAAACGCTTAACCAGAATGGCCTAGGGAAAAAATACACATACCGTTGTAATCGGGCGAGTTTCTACTTTCAGATGCAATAGGAATTTTTGGGTTAGGTCAATCCGTTCGCGAGATATGGGAGTTTGAAGCCAAGAAATGGTTGAGAAGGCAAACAATTTTTCGCAATTCTGCTGCTCCAAACGCTTAACCAGAATGGCCAAGGGAAAAAATACACATACCGCTGTAATCGAGCGAGGTTCTATAATACTTTCAGATGCAATTGGAATTTTTGGGTTAGGTCAATCCGTTCGCGAGTTATGGGAGTTTGAAGCCAAGAAATGGTTGAGAAGGCAAAAAATTTTTCGCAATTCTGCTGCTCCAAACGCTTAACCAGAATGGCCTAGGGAAAAAATACAGATACCGTTATAATCGGGCGAGTTTCTACTTTCAGATGCAACAGGAATTTTTGGGTTAGGCGAATCCGTTCGTGAGATATGGGAGTTTGAAGCCAAGAAATGGTTGAGAAGGCAAAAAATTTTTCGCATTTCTGCTGCGCCAAACGCTTAACCAGAATGGCCTAGGGAAAAAATACACATACCGTTGTAATCGGGCGAGTTTCTACTTTCAGATGCTATAGGAATTTTTGGGTCAGGTCAATCCGTGCGCGAGATATGGGAGTTTGAAGCCAAGAAATGGTTGAGGAGGCAAAAAATTTTTCGCAATTCTGCTGCTCCAAACGCTTAACCAGAATGGCCTAGGGAAAAAATACACATACCGCTGTAATCGGGCGAGGTTCTACTTTCAGATGCAATTGGAATTTTTGGGTTAGGTCAATCCGTTCGCGAGATATGGGAGTTTGAAGCCAAGAAATGGTTGAGAAGGCAAAAAATTTTTCGCATTTCTGCTGCGCCAAACGCTTAACCAGAATGGCCTAGGGAAAAAATACACATACCGTTGTAATCGGGCGAGTTTCTACTTTCAGATGCAATAGGAATTTTTGGGTTAGGTCAATCCGTTCGCGAGATATGGGAGTTTGAAGCCAAGAAATGGTTGAGAAGGCAAACAATTTTTGGCAATTCTGCTGCTCCAAACGCTTAACCAGAATGGCCAAGGGAAAAAATACACATACCGCTGTAATCGAGCGAGGTTCTATAATACTTTCAGATGCAATTGGAATTTTTGGGTTAGGTCAATCCGTTCGCGAGATATGGGAGTTTGAAGCCAAGAAATGGTTGAGAAGGCAAAAAATTTTTCGCAATTCTGCTGCTCCAAACGCTTAACCAGAATGGCATAGGGAAAAAATACAGATACCGTTATAATCGGGCGAGTTTCTACTTTCAGATGCAACAGGAATTTTTGGGTTAGGCGAATCCGTTCGTGAGATATGGGAGTTTGAAGCCAAGAAATGGTTGAGAAGGCAAAAAATTTTTCGCATTTCTGCTGCGCCAAACGCTTAACCAGAATGGCCTAGGGAAAAAATACACATACCGTTGTAATCGGGCGAGTTTCTACTTTCAGATGCAATAGGAATTTTTGGGTTAGGTCAATCCGTTCGCGAGATATGGGAGTTTGAAGCCAAGAAATGGTTGAGAAGGCAAAAAATTTTTCGCAATTCTGCTGCTCCAAACGCTTAACCAGAATGGCCTAGGGAAAAAATAAACATACCGTTGTAATCGGGCGAGTTTCTACTTTCAGATGCAATAGGAATTTTTCGGTTAGGTCAATCCGTTCGCGAGATATGGGAGTTTGAAGCCAAGAAATGGTTGAGAAGGCAACAAATTTTTCGCAATTCTGCTGCTCCAAACGCTTAACCAGAATGGCCTAGGGTAAAAATACACATACCGTTGTAATCGGGCGAGTTTCTACTTTCAGATGCAATAGGAATTTTTGGGTTAGGTCAATCCGTTCGCGAGATATGGAAGTTTGAAGCCAAGAAATGGTTGAGAATGCAAAAAATTTTTCGCAATTCTGCTGCTCCAAACGCTTAACCAGAATGGCCTAGGGAAAAAATACACATACCGCTGTAATCGGGCGAGGTTCTACTTTCAGATGCAATCGGAATTTTTGGGTTAGGTCAATCCGTTCGCGAGATATGGGAGTTCGAAGCCAAGAAATGGTTGAGAAGGCAAAAAATTTTTCGCAATTCTGCTGCTCCAAACGCTTAACCAGAATGGCCTAGGGAAAAAATACACATACCGTTGTAATCGGGCGAGTTTCTACTTTCAGATGCAATAGGAATTTTTTGGTTAGGTCAATCCGTTCGCGAGATATGGGAGTTTGAAGCCAAGAAATGGTTGAGAAGGTAAAAAATTTTTCGCAATTCTGCTGCTCCGAACGCTTAACCAGAATGGCCTAGGGAAAAAATACACATACCGTTGTAATCGGGCGAGTCTCTACTTCCAGACGCTACAGGAATTTTTGGGTTAGGTCAATCCGTTCGCGAGATATGGGAGTTTGAAGCCAAGAAATGGTTGAGAAGGCAAAAAATTTTTCGCAATTCTGCTGCTCCAAACGCTTAACCAGAATGGCGTAGGGAAAAAATACACATACCGCTGTAATCGGGCGAGGTTCTACTTTCAGATGCAATCGGAATTTTTGGGTTAGGTCAATCCGTTCGCGAGATATGGGAGTTTGAAGCCAAGAAATGGTTGAGAAGGCAAAAAATTTTTCGCAATTCTGCTGCTCCAAACGCTTAACCAGAATGACCTAGGGAAAAAATACACATACCGTTGTAATCGGGCGAGTTTCTACTTTCAGATGCAATAGGAATTTTTTGGTTAGGTCAATCCGTTCGCGAGATATGGGAGTTTGAAGCCAAGAAATGGTTGAGAAGGTAAAAAATTTTTCGCAATTCTGCTGCTCCGAACGCTTAACCAGAATGGCCTAGGGAAAAAATACACATACCGTTGTAATCGGGCGAGTCTCTACTTCCAGACGCTACAGGAATTTTTGGGTTAGGTCAATCCGTTCGCGAGATATGGGAGTTTGAAGCCAAGAAATGGTTGAGAAGGCAAAAAATTTTTCGCAATTCTGCTGCTCCAAACGCTTAACCAGAATGGCCTAGGGAAAAAATACACATACCGTTGTAATCGGGCGAGTCTCTACTTCCAGACGCTACAGGAATTTTTGGGTTAGGTCAATCCGTTCGCGAGATATGGGAGTTTGAAGCCAAGAAATGGTTGAGAAGGCAAAAAATTTTTCGCAATTCTGCTGCTCCAAACGCTTAACCAGAATGGCCTAGGGAAAAAATACACATACCGTTGTATTCGGGCGAGTCTCTACTTCGAGACGCTACAGGAATTTTTGGGTTAGGTCAATCCGTTCGCGAGATATGGGAGTTTGAAGCCAAGAAATGGTTGAGAAGGCAAAAAATTTTTCGCAATTCTGCTGCTCCAAACGCTTAACCAGAATGGCCTAGGGAAAAAATACACATACCGTTGTAATCGGGCGAGTCTCTACTTCCAGAGGCTACAGGAATTTTTGGGTTAGGTCAATCCGTTCGCGAGATATGGGAGTTTGAAGCCAAGAAATGGTTGCGAAGGCAAAAAATTTTTCGCAATTCTGCTGCTCCAAACGCTTAACCAGAATGGCCTAGGGAAAAAATACACATACCGTTGTAATCGGGCGAGTTTCTACTTTCAGATGCAATAGGAATTTTTGGGTCAGATCAATCCGTGCGCGAGATATGGGAGTTTGAAGCCAAGAAATGGTTGAGAAGGCAAAAAATTTTTCGCAATTCTGCTGCTCCAAACGCTTAACCAGAATGGCCTAGGGAAAAAATACACATACCGCTGTAATCGGGCGAGGTTCTACTTTCAGATGCAATTGGAATTTTTGGGTTAGGTCAATCCGTTCGCGAGATATGGGAGTTTGAAGCCAAGAAATGGTTGAGAAGGCAAAAAATTTTTGCAATTCTGCAGCTCCAAACGCTTAACCAGAATGGCCTAGGGAAAAAATACACATACCGTTGTAATCGCGCGAGTTTCTACTTTCAGATGCAATAGGAATTTTTGGGTTAGTTCAATCCGTTCGCGAGATATGGGAGTTTGAAGCCAAGAAATGGTTGAGAAGGCAAAAAATTTTTCGCAATTCTGCTGCTCCAAACGCTTAACCAGAATGGCCTAGGGAAAAAATACACATACCGTTGTAATCGGGAGAGTCTCTACTTCCAGACGCTACAGGAATTTTTGGGTTAGGTCAATCCGTTCGCGAGATATGGGAGTTTGAAGCCAAGAAATGGTTGCGAAGGCAAAAAATTTTTCGCAATTCTGCTGCTCCAAACGCTTAACCAGAATGGCCTAGGGAAAAAATACACATACCGTTGTAATCGGGCGAGTTTCTACTTTCAGATGCAATAGGAATTTTTGGGTCAGGTCAATCCGTGCGCGAGATATGGGAGTTTGAAGCCAAGAAATGGTTGAGAAGGCAAAAAATTTTTCACAATTCTGCTGCTCCAAACGCTTAACCAGAATGGCCTAGGGAAAAAATACACATACCGCTGTAATCGGGCGAGGTTCTACTTTCAGATGCAATTGGAATTTTTGGGTTAGGTCAATCCGTTCGCGAGATATAGGAGTTTGAAGCCAAGAAATGGTTGAGAAGGCAAAAAATTTTTGCAATTCTGCAGCTCCAAACGCTTAACCAGAATGGCCTAGGGAAAAAATACACATACCGTTGTAATCGGGCGAGTTTCTACTTTCAGATGCAATAGGAATTTTTGGGTTAGGTCAATCCGTTCGCGAGATATGGGAGTTTGAAGCCAAGAAATGGTTGAGAAGGCAAAAAATTTTTCGCAATTCTGCTGCTCCAAACGCTTAACCAGAATGGCCTAGGGAAAAAATACACATACCGTTGTATTCGGGCGTGTCTCTACTTCGAGACGCTACAGGAATTTTTGGGTTAGGTCAATCCGTTCGCGAGATATGGGAGTGTGAAGCCAAGAAATGGTTGAGAAGGCAAAAAATTTATCGCAATTCTGCTGCTCCAAACGCTTAACCAGAATGGCCTAGGGAAAAAATACACATACCGTTGTAATCGGGCGAGTCTCTACTTCCAGACGCTACAGGAATTTTTGGGTTAGGTCAATCCGTTCGCGAGATATGGGAGTTTGAAGCCAAGAAATGGTTGAGAAGGCAAAAAATTTTTCGCAATTCTGCTGCTCCAAACGCTTAACCAGAATGGCCTAGGGAAAAAATACACATACCGTTGTAATCGGGCGAGTTTCTACTTTCAGATGCAATAGGAATTTTTGGGTCAGGTCAATCCGTGCGCGAGATATGGGAGTTTGAAGCCAAGAAATGGTTGAGAAGGCAAAAAATTTTTCGCAATTCTGCTGCTCCAAACGCTTAACCAGAATGGCCTAGGGAAAAAATACACATACCGCTGTAATCGGGCGAGGTTCTACTTTCAGATGCAATTGGAATTTTTGGGTTAGGTCAATCCGTTCGCGAGATATGGGAGTTTGAAGCCAAGAAATGGTTGAGAAGGCAAAAAATTTTTGCAATTCTGCAGCTCCAAACGCTTAACCAGAATGGCCTAGGGAAAAAATACACATACCGTTGTAATCGGGCGAGTTTCTACTTTCAGATGCAATAGGAATTTTTGGGTTAGTTCAATCCGTTCGCGAGATATGGGAGTTTGAAGCCAAGAAATGGTTGAGAAGGCAAAAAATTTTTCGCAATTCTGCTGCTCCAAACGCTTAAGCAGAATGGCCTAGGGAAAAAATACACATACCGTTGTAATCGGGCGAGTCTCTACTTCCAGACGCTACAGGAATTTTTGGGTTAGGTCAATCCGTTCGCGAGATATGGGAGTTTGAAGCCAAGAAATGGTTGAGAAGGCAAAAAATTTTTCGCAATTCTGCTGCTCCAAACGCTTAACCAGAATGGCCTAGGGGAAAAATACACATACCGTTGTAATCGGGCGAGTTTCTACTTTCAGATGCAATAGGAATTTTTGGGTTAGGTCAATCCGTTCGCGAGATATGGGAGTTTGAAGCCAAGAAATGGTTGAGAAGGCAAAAAATTTTTCGCATTTCTGCTGATCCAAACGCTTAACCAGAATGGTCTAGGGAAACAATACACATACCGTTGTAATCGGGCGAGTTTCTACTTTCAGATGCAATAGGAATTTTTGGGTTAGGTCAACCCGTTCGCGAGATATGGGAGTTTGAAGCCAAGAAATGATTGAGAAGGCAAAAAATTTTTCGCAATTCTGCTGCTCCAAACGCTTAAACAGAATGGCCTAGGGAAAAAATACACATACCGCTGTAATCGGGCGAGGTTCTACTTTCAGATGCAATTGGAATTTTTGGGTTAGGTCAATCCGTTCGCGAGATATGGGAGTTTGAAGCCAAGAAATGGTTGAGAAGGCAAAAAATTTTTCGCAATTCTGCTGCTCCAAACGCTTAATCAGAATGGCCTAGGGAAAAAATACACATACCGTTGTAATCGGGCGAGTCTCTACTTCCAGACGCTACAGGAATTTTTGGGTTAGGTCAATCCGTTCGCGAGATATGGGAGTTTGAAGCCAAGGAATGGTTGAGAAGGCAAAAAATTTTTCGCAATTCTGCTGCTCCAAACGCTTAACCAGAATGGCCTAGGGAAAAAATACACATACCGCTGTAATCGGGCGAGGTTCTACATTCAGATGCAATTGGAATTTTTGGGTTAGGTCAATCCGTTCGCGAGATATGGGAGTTTGAAGCCAAGAAATGGTTGAGAAGGCAAAAAATTTTTGCAATTCTGCTGCTCCAAACGCTTAACCAGAATGGCCAAGGGAAAAAATACACATACCGCTGTAATCGAGCGAGGTTCTATAATACTTTCAGATGCAATTGGAATTTTTGGGTTAGGTCAATCCGTTCGCGAGATATGGGAGTTTGAAGCCAAGAAATGGTTGAGAAGGCAAAAAATTTTTCGCAATTCTGCTGCTCCAAACGCTTAACCAGAATGGCCTAGGGAAAAAATACACATACCGTTGTAATCGGGCGAGTTTCTACTTTCAGATGCAATAGGAATTTTTGGGTTAGGTCAATCCGTTCGCGAGATATGGGAGTTTGAAGCCAAGAAATGGTTGAGAAGGCAAAAAATTTTTCGCAATTCTGCTGCTCCAAACGCTTAACCAGAATGGCCTAGGGAAAAAATACACATACCGTTGTATTCGGGCGTGTCTCTACTTCGAGACGCTACAGGCATTTTTGGGTTAGGTCAATCCGTTCGCGAGATATGGGAGTTTGAAGCCAAGAAATGGTTGAGAAGGCAAAAAATTTTTCGCAATTCTGCTGCTCCAAACGCTTAACCAGAATGGCCTAGGGAAAAAATACACATACCGTTGTAATCGGGCGAGTCTCTACTTCCAGACGCTACAGGAATTTTTGGGTTAGGTCAATCCGTTCGCGAGATATGGGAGTTTGAAGCCAAGAAATGGTTGAGAAGGCAAAAAATTTTTCGCAATTCTGCTGCTCCAAACGCTTAACCAGAATGGCCTAGGGAAAAAATACACATACCGTTGTAATCGGGCGAGTTTCTACTTTCAGATGCAATAGGAATTTTTGGGTCAGGTCAATCCGTGCGCGAGATATGGGAGTTTGAAGCCAAGAAATGGTTGAGAAGGCAAAAAATTTTTCGCAATTCTGCTGCTCCAAACGCTTAACCAGAATGGCCTAGGGAAAAAATACACATACCGCTGTAATCGGGCGAGGTTCTACTTTCAGATGCAATTGGAATTTTTGGGTTAGGTCAATCCGTTCGCGAGATATGGGAGTTTGAAGCCAAGAAATGGTTGAGAAGGCAAAAAATTTTTCGCAATTCTGCTGCTCCAAACGCTTAACCAGAATGGCCTAGGGAAAAAATACACATACCGTTGTAATCGGGCGAGTTTCTACTTTCAGATGCAATAGGAATTTTTGGGTTAGGTCAATCCGTTCGCGAGATATGGGAGTTTGAAGCCAAGAAATGGTTGAGAAGGCAAAAAATTTTTCGCAATTCTGCTGCTCCAAACGCTTAACCAGAATGGCCTAGGGAAAAAATACACATACCGTTGTATTCGGGCGTGTCTCTACTTCGAGACGCTACAGGAATTTTTGGGTTAGGTCAATCCGTTCGCGAGATATGGGAGTGTGAAGCCAAGAAATGGTTGAGAAGGCAAAAAATTTATCGCAATTCTGCTGCTCCAAACGCTTAACCAGAATGGCCTAGGGAAAAAATACACATACCGTTGTAATCGGCCGAGTCTCTACTTCCAGACGCTACAGGAATTTTTGGGTTAGGTCAATCCGTTCGCGAGATATGGGAGTTTGAAGCCAAGAAATGGTTGAGAAGGCAAAAAATTTTTCGCAATTCTGCTGCTCCAAACGCTTAACCAGAAAGGCCTAGGGAAAAAATACACATACCGTTGTAATCGGGCGAGTTTCTACTTTCAGATGCAATAGGAATTTTTGGGTCAGGTCAATCCGTTCGCGAGATATGGGAGTTTGAAGCCAAGAAATGGTTGAGAAGGCAAAAAATTTTTCGCAATTCTGCTGCTCCAAACGCTTAACCAGAATGGCCTAGGGAAAAAATACACATACCGTTGTAATCGGGCGAGTCTCTACTTCCAGACGCTACAGGAATTTTTGGGTTAGGTCAATCCGTTCGCGAGATATGGGAGTTTGAAGCCAAGAAATGGTTGAGAAGGCAAAAAATTTTTCGCAATTCTGCTGCTCCAAACGCTTAACCAGAATGGCCTAGGGAAAAAATACACATACCGTTGTAATCGGGCGAGTTTCTACTTTCAGATGCAATAGGAATTTTTGGGTCAGGTCAATCCGTGCGCGAGATATGGGAGTTTGAAGCCAAGAAATGGTTGAGAAGGCAAAAAATTTTTCGCAATTCTGCTGCTCCAAACGCTTAACCAGAATGGCCTAGGGAAAAAATACACATACCGCTGTAATCGGGCGAGGTTCTACTTTCAGATGCAATTGGAATTTTTGGGTTAGGTCAATCCGTTCGCGAGATATGGGAGTTTGAAGCCAAGAAATGGTTGAGAAGGCAAAAAATTTTTCGCAATTCTGCTGCTCCAAACGCTTAACCAGAATGGCCTAGGGAAAAAATACACATACCGTTGTAATCGGGCGAGTTTCTACTTTCAGATGCAATAGGAATTTTTGGGTTAGGTCAATCCGTTCGCGAGATATGGGAGTTTGAAGCCAAGAAATGGTTGAGAAGGCAAAAAATTTTTCGCAATTCTGCTGCTCCAAACGCTTAACCAGAATGGCCTAGGGAAAATATACACATACCGTTGTATTCGGGCGTGTCTCTACTTCGAGACGCTACAGGAATTTTTGGGTTAGGTCAATCCGTTCGCGAGATATGGGAGTGTGAAGCCAAGAAATGGTTGAGAAGGCAAAAAATTTATCGCAATTCTGCTGCTCCAAACGCTTAACCAGAATGGCCTAGGGAAAAAATACACATACCGTTGTAATCGGGCGAGTCTCTACTTCCAGACGCTACAGGAATTTTTGGGTTAGGTCAATCCGTTCGCGAGATATGGGAGTTTGAAGCCAAGAAATGGTTGAGAAGGCAAAAAATTTTTCGCAATTCTGCTGCTCCAAACGCTTAACCAGAATGGCCTAGGGAAAAAATACACATACCGTTGTAATCGGGCGAGTTTCTACTTTCAGATGCAATAGGAATTTTTGGGTCAGGTCAATCCGTGCGCGAGATATGGGAGTTTGAAGCCAAGAAATGGTTGAGAAGGCAAAAAATTTTTCGCAATTCTGCTGCTCCAAACGCTTAACCAGAATGGCCTAGGGAAAAAATACACATACCGCTGTAATCGGGCGAGGTTCTACTTTCAGATGCAATTGGAATTTTTGGGTTAGGTCAATCCGTTCGCGAGATATGGGAGTTTGAAGCCAAGAAATGGTTGAGAAGGCAAAAAATTTTTGCAATTCTGCAGCTCCAAACGCTTAACCAGAATGGCCTAGGGAAAAAATACACATACCGTTGTAATCGGGCGAGTTTCTACTTTCAGATGCAATAGGAATTTTTGGGTTCGTTCAATCCGTTCGCGAGATATGGGAGTTTGAAGCCAAGAAATGGTTGAGAAGGCAAGAAATTTTTCGCAATTCTGCTGCTCCAAACGCTTAACCAGAATGGCCTAGGGAAAAAATACACATACCGTTGTAATCGGGCGAGTCTCTACTTCCAGACGCTACACGAATTTTTGGGTTAGGTCAATCCGTTCGCGAGATATGGGAGTTTGAAGCCAAGAAATGGTTGAGAAGGCAAAAAATTTTTCGCAATTCTGCTGCTCCAAACGCTTAACCAGAATGGCCTAGGGGAAAAATACACATACCGTTGTAATCGGGCGAGTTTCTACTTTCAGATGCAATAGGAATTTTTGGGTTAGGTCAATCCGTTCGCGAGATATGGGAGTTTGAAGCCAAGAAATGGTTGAGAAGGCAAAAAATTTTTCGCAATTCTGCTGCTCCAAACGCTTAACCAGAATGGCCTAGGGAAAAAATACACATACCGTTGTAATCGGGCGAGTTTCTACTTTCAGATGCAATAGGAATTTTTGGGTCAGGTCAATCCGTGCGCGAGATATGGGAGTTTGAAGCCAAGAAATGGTTGAGAAGGCAAAAAATTTTTCGCAATTCTGCTGCTCCAAACGCTTAACCAGAATGGCCTAGGGAAAAAATACACATACCGCTGTAATCGGGCGAGGTTCTACTTTCAGATGCAATTGGAATTTTTGGGTTAGGTCAATCCGTTCGCGAGATATGGGAGTTTGAAGCCAAGAAATGGTTGAGAAGGCAAAAAATTTTTCGCAATTCTGCTGCTCCAAACGCTTAACCAGAATGGCCTAGGGAAAAAATACACATACCGCTGTAATCGGGCGAGGTTCTACTTTCAGATGCAATTGGAATTTTTGGGTTAGGTCAATCCGTTCGCGAGATATGGGAGTTTGAAGCCAAGAAATGGTTGAGAAGGCAAAAAATTTTTCGCAATTCTGCTGCTCCAAACGCTTAACCAGAATGGCCTAGGGAAAAAATACACATACCGTTGTAATCGGGCGAGTTTCTACTTTCAGATGCAATAGGAATTTTTGGGTCAGGTCAATCCGTGCGCGAGATATGGGAGTTTGAAGCCAAGAAATGGTTGAGAAGGCAAAAAATTTTTCGCAATTCTGCTGCTCCAAACGCTTAACCAGAATGGCCTAGGGAAAAAATACACATACCGCTGTAATCGGGCGAGGTTCTACTTTCAGATGCAATTGGAATTTTTGGGTTAGGTCAATCCGTTCGCGAGATATGGGAGTTTGAAGCCAAGAAATGGTTGAGAAGGCAAAAAATTTTTGCAATTCTGCAGCTCCAAACGCTTAACCAGAATGGCCTAGGGAAAAAATACACATACCGTTGTAATCGGGCGAGTTTCTACTTTCAGATGCAATAGGAATTTTTGGGTTCGTTCAATCCGTTCGCGAGATATGGGAGTTTGAAGCCAAGAAATGGTTGAGAAGGCAAGAAATTTTTCGCAATTCTGCTGCTCCAAACGCTTAACCAGAATGGCCTAGGGAAAAAATACACATACCGTTGTAATCGGGCGAGTCTCTACTTCCAGACGCTACACGAATTTTTGGGTTAGGTCAATCCGTTCGCGAGATATGGGAGTTTGAAGCCAAGAAATGGTTGAGAAGGCAAAAAATTTTTCGCAATTCTGCTGCTCCAAACGCTTAACCAGAATGGCCTAGGGGAAAAATACACATACCGTTGTAATCGGGCGAGTTTCTACTTTCAGATGCAATAGGAATTTTTGGGTTAGGTCAATCCGTTCGCGAGATATGGGAGTTTGAAGCCAAGAAATGGTTGAGAAGGCAAAAAATTTTTCGCAATTCTGCTGCTCCAAACGCTTAACCAGAATGGCCTAGGGAAAAAATACACATACCGTTGTAATCGGGCGAGTTTCTACTTTCAGATGCAATAGGAATTTTTGGGTCAGGTCAATCCGTGCGCGAGATATGGGAGTTTGAAGCCAAGAAATGGTTGAGAAGGCAAAAAATTTTTCGCAATTCTGCTGCTCCAAACGCTTAACCAGAATGGCCTAGGGAAAAAATACACATACCGCTGTAATCGGGCGAGGTTCTACTTTCAGATGCAATTGGAATTTTTGGGTTAGGTCAATCCGTTCGCGAGATATGGGAGTTTGAAGCCAAGAAATGGTTGAGAAGGCAAAAAATTTTTGCAATTCTGCAGCTCCAAACGCTTAACCAGAATGGCCTAGGGAAAAAATACACATACCGTTGTAATCGGGCGAGTTTCTACTTTCAGATGCAATAGGAATTTTTGGGTTCGTTCAATCCGTTCGCGAGATATGGGAGTTTGAAGCCAAGAAATGGTTGAGAAGGCAAGAAATTTTTCGCAATTCTGCTGCTCCAAACGCTTAACCAGAATGGCCTAGGGAAAAAATACACATACCGTTGTAATCGGGCGAGTCTCTACTTCCAGACGCTACACGAATTTTTGGGTTAGGTCAATCCGTTCGCGAGATATGGGAGTTTGAAGCCAAGAAATGGTTGAGAAGGCAAAAAATTTTTCGCAATTCTGCTGCTCCAAACGCTTAACCAGAATGGCCTAGGGGAAAAATACACATACCGTTGTAATCGGGCGAGTTTCTACTTTCAGATGCAATAGGAATTTTTGGGTTAGGTCAATCCGTTCGCGAGATATGGGAGTTTGAAGCCAAGAAATGGTTGAGAAGGCAAAAAATTTTTCGCATTTCTGCTGATCCAAACGCTTAACCAGAATGGTCTAGGGAAACAATACACATACCGTTGTAATCGGGCGAGTTTCTACTTTCAGATGCAATAGGAATTTTTGGGTTAGGTCAACCCGTTCGCGAGATATGGGAGTTTGAAGCCAAGAAATGATTGAGAAGGCAAAAAATTTTTCGCAATTCTGCTGCTCCAAACGCTTAAACAGAATGGCCTAGGGAAAAAATACACATACCGCTGTAATCGCGCGAGGTTCTACTTTCAGATGCAATTGGAATTTTTGGGTTAGGTCAATCCGTTCGCGAGATATGGGAGTTTGAAGCCAAGAAATGGTTGAGAAGGCAAAAAATTTTTCGCAATTCTGCTGCTCCAAACGCTTAACCAGAATGACCTAGGGAAAAAATACACATACCGTTGTAATCGGGCGAGTCTCTACTTCCAGACGCTACAGGAATTTTTGGGTTAGGTCAATCCGTTCGCGAGATATGGGAGTTTGAAGCCAAGAAATGGTTGAGAAGGCAAAAAATTTTTCGCAATTCTGCTGCTCCAAACGCTTAACCAGAATGGCCTAGGGAAAAAATACACATACCGCTGTAATCGGGCGAGGTTCTACATTCAGATGCAATTGGAATTTTTGGGTTAGGTCAATCCGTTCGCGAGATATGGGAGTTTGAAGCCAAGAAATGGTTGAGAAGGCAAAAAATTTTTGCAATTCTGCTGCTCCAAACGCTTAACCAGAATGGCCTAGGGAAAAAATACACATACCGTTGTAATCGGGCGAGTTTCTACTTTCAGATGCAATAGGAATTTTTGGGTTAGGTCAATCCGTTCGCGAGATATGGGAGTTTGAAGCCAAGAAATGGTTGAGAAGGCAAAAAATTTTTCGCAATTCTGCTGCTCCAAACGCTTAACCAGAATGGCCTAGGGAAAAAATACACATACCGTTGTATTCGGGTGAGTCTCTACTTCGAGACGCTACAGGAATTTTTGGGTTAGGTCAATCCGTTCGCGAGATATGGGAGTTTGAAGCCAAGAAATGGTTGAGAAGGCAAAAAATTTTTCGCAATTCTGCTGCTCCAAACGCTTAACCAGAATGGCCTAGGGGAAAAATACACATACCGTTGTAATCGGGCGAGTTTCTACTTTCAGATGCAATAGGAATTTTTGGGTTAGGTCAACCCGTTCGCGAGATATGGGAGTTTGAAGCCAAGAAATGGTTGAGAAGGCAAAAAATTTTTCGCAATTCTGCTGCTCCAAACGCTTAACCAGAATGGCCTAGGGAAAAAATACACATACCGTTGTAATCGGGCGAGTTTCTACTTTCAGATGCAATAGGAATTTTTGGGTAAGGTCAATCCGTGCGCGAGATATGGGAGTTTGAAGCCAAGAAATGGTTGAGAAGGCAAAAAATTTTTCGCAATTCTGCTGCTCCAAACGCTTAACCAGAATGGCCTAGGGGAAAAATACACATACCGTTGTAATCGGGCGAGTTTCTACTTTCAGATGCAATAGGAATTTTTGGGTTAGGTCAATCCGTTCGCGAGATATGGGAGTTTGAAGCCAAGAAATGGTTGAGAAGGCAAAAAATTTTTCGCATTTCTGCTGATCCAAACGCTTAACCAGAATGGTCTAGGGAAACAATACACATACCGTTGTAATCGGGCGAGTTTCTACTTTCAGATGCAATAGGAATTTTTGGGTTAGGTCAACCCGTTCGCGAGATATGGGAGTTTGAAGCCAAGAAATGATTGAGAAGGCAAAAAATTTTTCGCAATTCTGCTGCTCCAAACGCTTAAACAGAATGGCCTAGGGAAAAAATACACATACCGCTGTAATCGCGCGAGGTTCTACTTTCAGATGCAATTGGAATTTTTGGGTTAGGTCAATCCGTTCGCGAGATATGGGAGTTTGAAGCCAAGAAATGGTTGAGAAGGCAAAAAATTTTTCGCAATTCTGCTGCTCCAAACGCTTAACCAGAATGACCTAGGGAAAAAATACACATACCGTTGTAATCGGGCGAGTCTCTACTTCCAGACGCTACAGGAATTTTTGGGTTAGGTCAATCCGTTCGCGAGATATGGGAGTTTGAAGCCAAGAAATGGTTGAGAAGGCAAAAAATTTTTCGCAATTCTGCTGCTCCAAACGCTTAACCAGAATGGCCTAGGGAAAAAATACACATACCGCTGTAATCGGGCGAGGTTCTACATTCAGATGCAATTGGAATTTTTGGGTTAGGTCAATCCGTTCGCGAGATATGGGAGTTTGAAGCCAAGAAATGGTTGAGAAGGCAAAAAATTTTTGCAATTCTGCTGCTCCAAACGCTTAACCAGAATGGCCTAGGGAAAAAATACACATACCGTTGTAATCGGGCGAGTTTCTACTTTCAGATGCAATAGGAATTTTTGGGTTAGGTCAATCCGTTCGCGAGATATGGGAGTTTGAAGCCAAGAAATGGTTGAGAAGGCAAAAAATTTTTCGCAATTCTGCTGCTCCAAACGCTTAACCAGAATGGCCTAGGGAAAAAATACACATACCGTTGTATTCGGGTGAGTCTCTACTTCGAGACGCTACAGGAATTTTTGGGTTAGGTCAATCCGTTCGCGAGATATGGGAGTTTGAAGCCAAGAAATGGTTGAGAAGGCAAAAAATTTTTCGCAATTCTGCTGCTCCAAACGCTTAACCAGAATGGCCTAGGGGAAAAATACACATACCGTTGTAATCGGGCGAGTTTCTACTTTCAGATGCAATAGGAATTTTTGGGTTAGGTCAACCCGTTCGCGAGATATGGGAGTTTGAAGCCAAGAAATGGTTGAGAAGGCAAAAAATTTTTCGCAATTCTGCTGCTCCAAACGCTTAACCAGAATGGCCTAGGGAAAAAATACACATACCGTTGTAATCGGGCGAGTTTCTACTTTCAGATGCAATAGGAATTTTTGGGTAAGGTCAATCCGTGCGCGAGATATGGGAGTTTGAAGCCAAGAAATGGTTGAGAAGGCAAAAAATTTTTCGCAATTCTGCTGCTCCAAACGCTTAACCAGAATGGCCTAGGGAAAAAATACACATACCGCTGTAATCGGGCGAGGTTCTACTTTCAGATGCAATTGGAATTTTTGGGTTAGGTCAATCCGTTCGCGAGATATGGGAGTTTGAAGCCAAGAAATGGTTGGGAAGGCAAAAAATTTTTGCAATTCTGCAGCTCCAAACGCTTAACCAGAATGGCCTAGGGAAAAAATACGCATACCGTTGTAATCGGGCGAGTTTCTACTTTCAGATGCAATAGGAATTTTTGGGTTAGTTCAATCCGTTCGCGAGATATGGGAGTTTGAAGCCAAGAAATGGTTGAGAAGGCAAAAAATTTTTCGCAATTCTGCTGCTCCAAACGCTTAACCAGAATGGCGTAGGGAAAAAATACACATACCGTTGTAATCGGGCGAGTCTCTACTTCCAGACGCTACAGGAATTTTTGGGTTAGGTCAATCCGTTCGCGAGATATGGGAGTTTGAAGCCAAGAAATGGTTGAGAAGGCAAAAAATTTTTCGCAATTCTGCTGCTCCAAACGCTTAACCAGAATGGCCTAGGGGAAAAATACACATGCGTTGTAATCGGGCGAGTTTCTACTTTCAGATGCAATAGGAATTTTTGGGTTAGGTCAATCCGTTCGCGAGATATGGGAGTTTCAAGCCAAGAAATGGTTGAGAAGGCAAAAAATTTTTCGCATTTCTGCTGATCCAAACGCTTAACCAGAATGGTCTAGGGAAACAATACACATACCGTTGTAATCGGGCGAGTTTCTACTTTCAGATGCAATAGGAATTTTTGGGTGAGGTCAATCCGTTCGCGAGATATGGGAGTTTGAAGCCAAGAAATAATTGAGAATGCAAAAAATTTTTCGCAATTCTGCTGCTCCAAACGCTTAACCAGAATGGCCTAGGGAAAAAATACACATACCGTTGTAATCGGGCGATTCTCTACTTCCAGACGCTACAGGAATTTTTGGGTTAGGTCAATCCGTTCGCGAGATATGGGAGTTTGAAGCCAAGACATGGTTGAGAAGGCAAAAAATTTTTCGCAATTCTGCTGCTCCAAACGCTTAACCAGAATGGCCTAGGGAAAAAATACACATACCGTTGTAATCGGGCGAGTTTCTACTTTCAGATGCAATTGGAATTTTTGGGTTAGGTCAATCGGTTCGCGAGATATGGGAGTTTGAAGCCAGGAAATGGTTGAGAAGGCAAAAAATTTTTCGCTATTCTGCTGCTCCAAACGCTTAACCAGAATGGCCTAGGGAAAAAATACACATACCGCTGTAATCGGGCGAGTCTCTACTTCCAGACGCTACAGGAATTTTTGGGTTAGGTCAATCCGTTCGCGAAATATGGGAGTTTGAAGCCAAGAAATGGTTGAGAAGGCAAAAAATTTTTCGCAATTTTGCTGCTCCAAACGCTTAACCAGAATGGCCTAGGGAATAAATACACATACCGCTGTAATCGGGCGAGGTTCTACTTTCAGATGCAATTGGAATTTTTGGGTTAGGTCAATCCGTTCGCGAGATATGGGAGTTTGAAGCCAAGAAATGGTTGCGAAGGCAAAAAATTTTTCGCAATTCTGCTGCTCCAAACGCTTAACCAGAATGGCCTAGGGAAAAAATACACATACCGTTGTAATCGGGCGAGTTTCTACTTTCAGATGCAATAGGAATTTTTGGGTTAGGTCAGTCCGTTCGCGAGATATGGGAGTTTGACGCTAAGAAATGGTTGAGAAGGCAAAAAATTTTTCGCAATTCTGCTGCTCCAAACGCTTAACCAGAATGGCCTAGGGAGAAAATACACATACCGTTGTAATCGGGCGAGTCTCTACTTCCAGACGCTACAGGAATTTTTGGGTTAGGTCAATCCGTTCGCGAGATATGGGAGTTTGAAGCCAAGAAATGGTTGAGAAGGCAAAAAATTTTTCGCAATTCTGCTGCTCCAAACGCTTAACCAGAATGGCCTAGGGAAAAAATACACATACCGCTGTAATCGGGCGAGTTTCTACTTTCAGATGCAATAGGAATTTTTGGGTTAGGTCAATCCGTTCGCGAGATATGGGAGTTTGAAGCCAAGAAATGGTTGAGAAGGCGAAAAATTTTTCGCAATTCTGCTGCTCCAAACGCTTAACAAGAATGGCCTAGGGAAAAAATACACATACCGTTGTAATCGGGCGAGTTTCTACTTTCAGATGCAACAGGAATTTTTGTGTTAGGTCAATCCGTTCGCGAGGTATGGGAGTTTGAAGCCAAGAAATGGTTGTGAAGGCAAAAAATTTTTCGCAATTTTGCAGCTCCAAACGCTTAACCAGAATGGCCTAGGGAAAAAATACACATACCGTTGTAATCGGGCGAGTTTCTGCTTTCAGATGCAACAGGAATTTTTGGGTTAGGTCAATCCGTTCGCGAGATATGGGAGTTTGAAGCCAAGAAATGTTTGAGAAAGCGAAAAATTTTTCGCAATTCTGCTGCTCCAAACGCTTAACAAGAATGGCCTAGGGTAAAAATACACATACCGCTGTAATCGGGCGAGTTTCTACTTTCAGACGCAACAGGAATTTTTGAGTTAGGTCAATCCGTTCGCGAGATATGGGAGTTTGAAGCCAAGGAATGGTTGAGAAGGCAAAAAATTTTTCGCAATTCTGCTGCTCCAAACGCTTAAGCAGAATGGCCTAGGGAAAAAATACACATACCGCTGTAATCGGGCGAGTTTCTACTTTCAGATACAATGGGAATTTTTGGGTTAGGTCAATCAGTTCGCGAGATATGGGAGTTTGAAGCCAAGAAATGGTTGAGAAAGCAAAAAATTTTTCGCAATTCTGCTGCTCCAAACGCTTAACCAGAATGGCCTAGGGAAAAAATACACATACCTTTGTAATCGGGCGAGTTTCTGCTTTCAGATGCAACAGGAATTTTTGGGTTAGGTCAGTCCGTTCGCGAGATATGGGAGTTTGACGCTAAGAAATGGTAGAGAAGACATCAAATTTTTCGCAATTCTGCTGCTCCAAACGCTTAACCAAAATGGCCTAGGGAAAAAATACACATACCGCTGTAATCGGGCGAGTTTCTACTTTCAGATGCAACAGGAATTTTTGGGTTAGGTCAATCCGTTCGCGAGATATGGGAGTTTGAAGCCAAGAAATGGTTGAGAAGGCGAAAAATTTTTCGCAATTCTGCTGCTCCAAACGCTTAACAAGAATGGCCTAGGGAAAAAATACACATACCGTTGTAATCGGGCGAGTCTCTACTTTCAGATGCAACAGGAATTTTTGGGTTAGGTCAATCCGTTCGCGAGATATGGGAGTTTGAAGCCAAGAAATGGTTGAGAAGGCGAAAAATTTTTCGCAATTCTGCTGCTCCAAACGCTTAACAAGAATGGCCTAGGGTAAAAATACACATACCGATGTAATCGGGCGAGTTTCTACTTTCAGACGCAACAGGAATTTTTGAGTTAGGTCAATCCGTTCGCGAGATATGGGAGTTTGAAGCCAAGGAATGGTTGAGAAGGCAAAACATTTTTCGCAATTCTGCTGCTCCAAACGCTTAACCAGAATGGCCTAGGGAAAAAATACACATACCGCTGTAATCGGGCGAGTTTCTACTTTCAGATACAATAGGAAATTTTGGGTTAGGTCAATCAGTTCGCGAGATATGGGAGTTTGAAGCCAAGAAATGGTTGAGAAGGCGAAAATTTTTTCGCAATTCTGCTGCTCCAAACGCTTAACAAGAATGGCCTAGGGTAAAAATACACATACCGCTGTAATCGGGCGAGTTTCTACTTTCAGACGCAAAAGGAATTTTTGAGTTAGGTCAATCCGTTCGCGAGATATGGGAGTTTGAAGCCAAGAAATGGTTGAGAAGGCAAAAAATTTTTCGCAATTCTGCTGCTCCAAACGCTTAACCAGAATGGCCTAGGGAAAAAATACACATACCGCTGTAATCGGGCGAGTTTCTACTTTCAGATGCAATAGGAATTTTTGGGTTAGGTCAATCCGTTCGCGAGATATGGGAGTTTGAAGCCAAGAAATGGTTGAGAAGGCGAAAAATTTTTCGCAATTCTGCTGCTCCAAACGCTTAACAAGAATGGCCTAGGGAAAAAATACACATACCGTTGTAATCGGGCGAGTTTCTACTTTCAGATGCAACAGGAATTTTTGGGTTAGGTCAATCCGTTCGCGAGGTATGGGAGTTTGAAGCCAAGAAATGGTTGAGAAGGCAAAAAATTTTTCGCAATTTTGCAGCTCCAAACGCTTAACCAGAATGGCCTGGGAAAAAATACACATACCGTTGTAATCGGGCGAGTTTCTGCTTTCAGATGCAACAGGAATTTTTGGGTTAGGTCAGTCCGTTCACGAGATATGGGAGTTTGACGCTAAGAAATGGTTGAGAAGACATCAAATTTTTCGCAATTCTGCTGCTCCAAACGCTTAACCAAAACGGCCTAGGGAAAAAATACACATACCGCTGTAATCGGGCGAGTTTCTACTTTCAGATGCAACAGGAATTTTTGGGTTAGGTCAATCCGTTCGCGAGATATGGGAGTTTGAAGCCAAGAAATGGTTGAGAAGGCGAAAAATTTTTCGCAATTCTGCTGCTCCAAACGCTTAACAAGAATGGCCTAGGGTAAAAATACACATACCGATGTAATCGGGCGAGTTTCTACTTTCAGACGCAACAGGAATTTTTGAGTTAGTTCAATCCGTTCGCGAGATATGGGAGTTTGAAGCCAAGGAATGGTTGAGAAGGCAAAACATTTTTCGCAATTCTGCTGCTCCAAACGCTTAACCAGAATGGCCTAGGGAAAAAATACACATACCGCTGTAATCGGGCGAGTTTCTACTTTCAGATACAATAGGAATTTTTGGGTTAGGTCAATCAGTTCGCGAGATATGGGAGTTTGAAGCCAAGAAATGGTTGAGAAGGCGAAAATTTTTTCGCAATTCTGCTGCTCCAAACGCTTAACAAGAATGGCCTAGGGTAAAAATACACATACTGCTGTAATCGGGCGAGTTTCTACTTTCAGACGCAAAAGGAATTTTTGAGTTAGGTCAATCCGTTCGCGAGATATGGGAGTTTGAAGCCAAGAAATGGTTGAGAAGGCAAAAAATTTTTCGCAATTCTGCTGCTCCAAACGCTTAACCAGAATGGCCTAGGGAAAAAATACACATACCGCTGTAATCGGGCGAGTTTCTACTTTCAGATGCAATAGGAATTTTTGGGTTAGGTCTATCCGTTCGCGAGATATGGGAGTTTGAAGCCAAGAAATGGTTGAGAAGGCGAAAAATTTTTCGCAATTCTGCTGCTCCAAACGCTTAACAAGAATGGCCTAGGGAAAAAATACACATACCGTTGTAATCGGGCGAGTTTCTACTTTCAGATGCAACAGGAATTTTTGGGTTAGGTCAATCCGTTCGCGAGGTATGGGAGTTTGAAGCCAAGAAATGGTTGAGAAGGCAAAAAATTTTTCGCAATTTTGCAGCTCCAAACGCTTAACCAGAATGGCCTAGGGAAAAAATACACATACCGTTGTAATCGGGCGAGTTTCTGCTTTCAGATGAAACAGGAATTTTTGGGTTAGGTCAGTCCGTTCGCGAGATATGGGAGTTTGACGCTAAGAAATGGTTGAGAAGACATCAAATTTTTCGCAATTCTGCTGCTCCAAACGCTTAACCAAAACGGCCTAGGGAAAAAATACACATACCGCTGTAATCGGGCGAGTTTCTACTTTCAGATGCAACAGGAATTTTTAGGTTAGGTCAATCCGTTCGCGAGATATGGGAGTTTGAAGCCAAGAAATGGTTGAGAAGGCGAAAAATTTTTCGCAATTCTGCTGCTCCAAACGCTTAACAAGAATGGCCTAGGGAAAAAATACACATACCGTTGTAATCGGGCGAGTTTCTACTTTCAGATGCAACAGGAATTTTTGGGTTAGGTCAATCCGTTCGCGAGATATGGGAGTTTGAAGCCAAGAAATGTTTGAGAAAGCGAAAAATTTTTCGCAATTCTGCTGTTCCAAACGCTTAACAAGAATGGCCTAGGGTAAAAATACACATACCGCTGTAATCGGGCGAGTTTCTACTTTCAGACGCAACAGGAATTTTTGAGTTAGGTCAATCCGTTCGCGAGATATGGGAGTTTGAAGCCAAGGAATGGTTGAGAAGGCGAAAAATTTTTCGCAATTCTGCTGCTCCAAACGCTTAACAAGAATGGCCTAGGGAAAAAATACACATACCGTTGTAATCGGGCGAGTTTCTACTTTCAGATGCAACAGGAATTTTTGGGTTAGGTCAATCCGTTCGCGAGATATGGGAGTTTGAAGCCAAGAAATGGTTGAGAAGGCGAAAAATTTTTCGCAATTCTGCTGCTCCAAACGCTTAACAAGAATGGCCTAGGGTAAAAATACACATACCGATGTAATCGGGCGAGTTTCTACTTTCAGACGCAACAGGAATTTTTGAGTTAGGTCAATCCGTTCGCGAGATATGGGAGTTTGAAGCCAAGGAATGGTTGAGAAGGCAAAACATTTTTCGCAATTCTGCTGCTCCAAACGCTTAACCAGAATGGCCTAGGGAAAAAATACACATACCGCTGTAATCGGGCGAGTTTCTACTTTCAGATACAATAGGAATTTTTGGGTTAGGTCAATCAGTTCGCGAGATATGGGAGTTTGAAGCCAAGAAATGGTTGAGAAGGCGAAAATTTTTTCGCAATTCTGCTGCTCCAAACGCTTAACAAGAATGGCCTAGGGTAAAAATACACATACCGCTGTAATCGGGCGAGTTTCTACTTTCAGACGCAAAAGGAATTTTTGAGTTAGGTCAATCCGTTCGCGAGATATGGGAGTTTGAAGCCAAGAAATGGTTGAGAAGGCAAAAAATTTTTCGCAATTCTGCTGCTCCAAACGCTTAACCAGAATGGCCTAGGGAAAAAATACACATACCGCTGTAATCGGGCGAGTTTCTACTTTCAGATGCAATAGGAATTTTTGGGTTAGGTCAATCCGTTCGCGAGATATGGGAGTTTGAAGCCAAGAAATGGTTGAGAAGGCGAAAAATTTTTCGCAATTCTGCTGCTCCAAACGCTTACCAAGAATGGCCTAGGGAAAAAATACACATACCGTTGTAATCGGGCGAGTTTCTACTTTCAGATGCAACAGGAATTTTTGGGTTAGGTCAATCCGTTCGCGAGGTATGGGAGTTTGAAGCCAAGAAATGGTTGAGAAGGCAAAAAATTTTTCGCAATTTTGCAGCTCCAAACGCTTAACCAGAATGGCCTAGGGAAAAAATACACATACCGTTGTAATCGGGCGAGTTTCTGCTTTCAGATGCAACAGGAATTTTTGGGTTAGGTCAGTCCGTTCGCGAGATATGGGAGTTTGACGCTAAGAAATGGTTGAGAAGACATCAAATTTTTCGCAATTCTGCTGCTCCAAACGCTTAACCAAAACGGCCTAGGGAAAAAATACACATACCGCTGTAATCGGGCGAGTTTCTACTTTCAGATGCAACAGGAATTTTTAGGTTAGGTCAATCCGTTCGCGAGATATGGGAGTTTGAAGCCAAGAAATGGTTGAGAAGGCGAAAAATTTTTCGCAATTCTGCTGCTCCAAACGCTTAACAAGAATGGCCTAGGGAAAAAATACACATACCGTTGTAATCGGGCGAGTTTCTACTTTCAGATGCAACAGGAATTTTTGGGTTAGGTCAATCCGTTCGCGAGATATGGGAGTTTGAAGCCAAGAAATGTTTGAGAAAGCGAAAAATTTTTCGCAATTCTGCTGCTCCAAACGCTTAACAAGAATGGCCTAGGGTAAAAATACACATTCCGCTGTAATCGGGCGAGTTTCTACTTTCAGACGCAACAGGAATTTTTGAGTTAGGTCAATCCGTTCGCGAGATATGGGAGTTTGAAGCCAAGGAATGGTTGAGAAGGCAAAAAATTTTTCGCAATTCTGCTGCTCCAAACGCTTAACCAGAATGGCCTAGGGAAAAAATACACATACCGCTGTAATCGGGCGAGTTTCTACTTTCAGATACAATGGGAATTTTTGGGTTAGGTCAATCAGTTCGCGAGATATGGGAGTTTGAAGCCAAGAAATGGTTGAGAAAGCAAAAAATTTTTCGCAATTCTGCTGCTCCAAACGCTTAACCAGAATGGCCTAGGGAAAAAATACACATACCTTTGTAATCGGGCGAGTTTCTGCTTTCAGATGCAACAGGAATTTTTGGGTTAGGTCAGTCCGTTCGCGAGATATGGGAGTTTGACGCTAAGAAATGGTAGAGAAGACATCAAATTTTTCGCAATTCTGCTGCTCCAAACGCTTAACCAAAATGGCCTAGGGAAAAAATACACATACCGCTGTAATCGGGCGAGTTTCTACTTTCAGATGCAACAGGAATTTTTGGGTTAGGTCAATCCGTTCGCGAGATATGGGAGTTTGAAGCCAAGAAATGGTTGAGAAGGCGAAAAATTTTTCGCAATTCTGCTGCTCCAAACGCTTAACAAGAATGGCCTAGGGAAAAAATACACATACCGTTGTAATCGGGCGAGTTTCTACTTTCAGATGCAACAGGAATTTTTGGGTTAGGTCAATCCGTTCGCGAGATATGGGAGTTTGAAGCCAAGAAATGGTTGAGAAGGCGAAAAATTTTTCGCAATTCTGCTGCTCCAAACGCTTAACAAGAATGGCCTAGGGTAAAAATACACATACCGATGTAATCGGGCGAGTTTCTACTTTCAGACGCAACAGGAATTTTTGAGTTAGGTCAATCCGTTCGCGAGATATGGGAGTTTGAAGCCAAGGAATGGTTGAGAAGGCAAAACATTTTTCGCAATTCTGCTGCTCCAAACGCTTAACCAGAATGGCCTAGGGAAAAAATACACATACCGCTGTAATCGGGCGAGTTTCTACTTTCAGATACAATAGGAATTTTTGGGTTAGGTCAATCAGTTCGCGAGATATGGGAGTTTGAAGCCAAGAAATGGTTGAGAAGGCGAAAATTTTTTCGCAATTCTGCTGCTCCAAACGCTTAACAAGAATGGCCTAGGGTAAAAATACACATACCGCTGTAATCGGGCGAGTTTCTACTTTCAGACGCAAAAGGAATTTTTGAGTTAGGTCAATCCGTTCGCGAGACATGGGAGTTTGAAGCCAAGGAATGGTTGAGAAGGCAAAAAATTTTTCGCAATTCTGCTGCTCCAAACGCTTAACCAGAATGGCCTAGGGAAAAAATACACATACCGTTGTAATCGGGCGAGTTTCTACTTTCAGATGCAACAGGAATTTTTGGGTTAGGTCAGTCCGTTCGCGAGATATGGGAGTTTGACGCTAAGAAATGGTTGAGAAGACATCAAATTTTTCGCAATTCTGCTGCTCCAAACGCTTAACCAGAATGGCCTAGGGAAAAAATACACATACCGCTGTAATCGGGCGAGTTTCTACTTTCAGACGCAACAGGAATTTTTGAGTTAGGTCAATCCGTTCGCGAGATATGGGAGTTTGAAGCCAAGGAATGGTTGAGAAGGCGAAAAATTTTTCGCAATTCTGCTGCTCCAAACGCTTAACAAGAATGGCCTAGGGAAAAAATACACATACCGTTGTAATCGGGCGAGTTTCTACTTTCAGATGCAACAGGAATTTTTGGGTTAGGTCAATCCGTTCGCGAGATATGGGAGTTTGAAGCCAAGAAATGGTTGAGAAGGCGAAAAATTTTTCGCAATTCTGCTGCTCCAAACGCTTAACAAGAATGGCCTAGGGTAAAAATACACATACCGATGTAATCGGGCGAGTTTCTACTTTCAGACGCAACAGGAATTTTTGAGTTAGTTCAATCCGTTCGCGAGATATGGGAGTTTGAAGCCAAGGAATGGTTGAGAAGGCAAAACATTTTTCGCAATTCTGCTGCTCCAAACGCTTAACCAGAATGGCCTAGGGAAAAAATACACATACCGCTGTAATCGGGCGAGTTTCTACTTTCAGATACAATAGGAATTTTTGGGTTAGGTCAATCAGTTCGCGAGATATGGGAGTTTGAAGCCAAGAAATGGTTGAGAAGGCGAAAATTTTTTCGCAATTCTGCTGCTCCAAACGCTTAACAAGAATGGCCTAGGGTAAAAATACACATACCGCTGTAATCGGGCGAGTTTCTACTTTCAGACGCAAAAGGAATTTTTGAGTTAGGTCAATCCGTTCGCGAGATATGGGAGTTTGAAGCCAAGAAATGGTTGAGAAGGCAAAAAATTTTTCGCAATTCTGCTGCTCCAAACGCTTAACAAGAATGGCCTAGGGAAAAAATACACATACCGTTGTAATCGGGCGAGTTTCTACTTTCAGATGCAACAGGAATTTTTGGGTTAGGTCAATCCGTTCGCGAGGTATGGGAGTTTGAAGCCAAGAAATGGTTGAGAAGGCAAAAAATTTTTCGCAATTTTGCAGCTCCAAACGCTTAACCAGAATGGCCTAGGGAAAAAATACACATACCGTTGTAATCGGGCGAGTTTCTGCTTTCAGATGCAACAGGAATTTTTGGGTTAGGTCAGTCCGTTCGCGAGATATGGGAGTTTGACGCTAAGAAATGGTTGAGAAGACATCAAATTTTTCGCAATTCTGCTGCTCCAAACGCTTAACCAAAACGGCCTAGGGAAAAAATACACATACCGCTGTAATCGGGCGAGTTTCTACTTTCAGATGCAACAGGAATTTTTAGGTTAGGTCAATCCGTTCGCGAGATATGGGAGTTTGAAGCCAAGAAATGGTTGAGAAGGCGAAAAATTTTTCGCAATTCTGCTGCTCCAAACGCTTAACAAGAATGGCCTAGGGAAAAAATACACATACCGTTGTAATCGGGCGAGTTTCTACTTTCAGATGCAACAGGAATTTTTGGGTTAGGTCAATCCGTTCGCGAGATATGGGAGTTTGAAGCCAAGAAATGTTTGAGAAAGCGAAAAATTTTTCGCAATTCTGCTGCTCCAAACGCTTAACAAGAATGGCCTAGGGTAAAAATACACATACCGCTGTAATCGGGCGAGTTTCTACTTTCAGACGCAACAGGAATTTTTGAGTTAGGTCAATCCGTTCGCGAGATATGGGAGTTTGAAGCCAAGGAATGGTTGAGAAGGCGAAAAATTTTTCGCAATTCTGCTGCTCCAAACGCTTAACAAGAATGGCCTAGGGAAAAAATACACATACCGTTGTAATCGGGCGAGTTTCTACTTTCAGACGCAACAGGAATTTTTGAGTTAGTTCAATCCGTTCGCGAGATATGGGAGTTTGAAGCCAAGGAATGGTTGAGAAGGCAAAACATTTTTCGCAATTCTGCTGCTCCAAACGCTTAACCAGAATGGCCTAGGGAAAAAATACACATACCGCTGTAATCGGGCGAGTTTCTACTTTCAGATACAATAGGAATTTTTGGGTTAGGTCAATCAGTTCGCGAGATATGGGAGTTTGAAGCCAAGAAATGGTTGAGAAGGCGAAAATTTTTTCGCAATTCTGCTGCTCCAAACGCTTAACAAGAATGGCCTAGGGTAAAAATACACATACCGCTGTAATCGGGCGAGTTTCTACTTTCAGACGCAAAAGGAATTTTTGAGTTAGGTCAATCCGTTCGCGAGATATGGGAGTTTGAAGCCAAGAAATGGTTGAGAAGGCAAAAAATTTTTCGCAATTCTGCTGCTCCAAACGCTTAACAAGAATGGCCTAGGGAAAAAATACACATACCGTTGTAATCGGGCGAGTTTCTACTTTCAGATGCAACAGGAATTTTTGGGTTAGGTCAATCCGTTCGCGAGGTATGGGAGTTTGAAGCCAAGAAATGGTTGAGAAGGCAAAAAATTTTTCGCAATTTTGCAGCTCCAAACGCTTAACCAGAATGGCCTAGGGAAAAAATACACATACCGTTGTAATCGGGCGAGTTTCTGCTTTCAGATGCAACAGGAATTTTTGGGTTAGGTCAGTCCGTTCGCGAGATATGGGAGTTTGACGCTAAGAAATGGTTGAGAAGACATCAAATTTTTCGCAATTCTGCTGCTCCAAACGCTTAACCAAAACGGCCTAGGGAAAAAATACACATACCGCTGTAATCGGGCGAGTTTCTACTTTCAGATGCAACAGGAATTTTTAGGTTAGGTCAATCCGTTCGCGAGATATGGGAGTTTGAAGCCAAGAAATGGTTGAGAAGGCGAAAAATTTTTCGCAATTCTGCTGCTCCAAACGCTTAACAAGAATGGCCTAGGGAAAAAATACACATACCGTTGTAATCGGGCGAGTTTCTACTTTCAGATGCAACAGGAATTTTTGGGTTAGGTCAATCCGTTCGCGAGATATGGGAGTTTGAAGCCAAGAAATGTTTGAGAAAGCGAAAAATTTTTCGCAATTCTGCTGCTCCAAACGCTTAACAAGAATGGCCTAGGGTAAAAATACACATACCGCTGTAATCGGGCGAGTTTCTACTTTCAGACGCAACAGGAATTTTTGAGTTAGGTCAATCCGTTCGCGAGATATGGGAGTTTGAAGCCAAGGAATGGTTGAGAAGGCGAAAAATTTTTCGCAATTCTGCTGCTCCAAACGCTTAACAAGAATGGCCTAGGGAAAAAATACACATACCGTTGTAATCGGGCGAGTTTCTACTTTCAGATGCAACAGGAATTTTTGGGTTAGGTCAATCCGTTCGCGAGATATGGGAGTTTGAAGCCAAGAAATGGTTGAGAAGGCGAAAATTTTTTCGCAATTCTGCTGCTCCAAACGCTTAACAAGAATGGCCTAGGGTAAAAATACACATACCGCTGTAATCGGGCGAGTTTCTACTTTCAGACGCAAAAGGAATTTTTGAGTTAGGTCAATCCGTTCGCGAGATATGGGAGTTTGAAGCCAAGAAATGGTTGAGAAGGCAAAAAATTTTTCGCAATTCTGCTGCTCCAAACGCTTAACCAGAATGGCCTAGGGAAAAAATACACATACCGCTGTAATCGGGCGAGTTTCTACTTTCAGATGCAATAGGAATTTTTGGGTTAGGTCAATCCGTTCGCGAGATATGGGAGTTTGAAGCCAAGAAATGGTTGAGAAGGCGAAAAATTTTTCGCAATTCTGCTGCTCCAAACGCTTACCAAGAATGGCCTAGGGAAAAAATACACATACCGTTGTAATCGGGCGAGTTTCTACTTTCAGATGCAACAGGAATTTTTGGGTTAGGTCAATCCGTTCGCGAGGTATGGGAGTTTGAAGCCAAGAAATGGTTGAGAAGGCAAAAAATTTTTCGCAATTTTGCAGCTCCAAACGCTTAACCAGAATGGCCTAGGGAAAAAATACACATACCGTTGTAATCGGGCGAGTTTCTGCTTTCAGATGCAACAGGAATTTTTGGGTTAGGTCAGTCCGTTCGCGAGATATGGGAGTTTGACGCTAAGAAATGGTTGAGAAGACATCAAATTTTTCGCAATTCTGCTGCTCCAAACGATTAACCAAAACGGCCTAGGGAAAAAATACACATACCGCTGTAATCGGGCGAGTTTCTACTTTCAGATGCAACAGGAATTTTTAGGTTAGGTCAATCCGTTCGCGAGATATGGGAGTTTGAAGCCAAGAAATGGTTGAGAAGGCGAAAAATTTTTCGCAATTCTGCTGCTCCAAACGCTTAACAAGAATGGCCTAGGGAAAAAATACACATACCGTTGTAATCGGGCGAGTTTCTACTTTCAGATGCAACAGGAATTTTTGGGTTAGGTCAATCCGTTCGCGAGATATGGGAGTTTGAAGCCAAGAAATGTTTGAGAAAGCGAAAAATTTTTCGCAATTCTGCTGCTCCAAACGCTTAACAAGAATGGCCTAGGGTAAAAATACACATTCCGCTGTAATCGGGCGAGTTTCTACTTTCAGACGCAACAGGAATTTTTGAGTTAGGTCAATCCGTTCGCGAGATATGGGAGTTTGAAGCCAAGGAATGGTTGAGAAGGCAAAAAATTTTTCGCAATTCTGCTGCTCCAAACGCTTAACCAGAATGGCCTAGGGAAAAAATACACATACCGCTGTAATCGGGCGAGTTTCTACTTTCAGATGCAATGGGAATTTTTGGGTTAGGTCAATCAGTTCGCGAGATATGGGAGTTTGAAGCCAAGAAATGGTTGAGAAAGCAAAAAATTTTTCGCAATTCTGCTGCTCCAAACGCTTAACCAGAATGGCCTAGGGAAAAAATACACATACCGTTGTAATCGGGCGAGTTTCTACTTTCAGATGCAACAGGAATTTTTGGGTTAGGTCAGTCCGTTCGCGAGATATGGGAGTTTGACGCTAAGAAATGGTTGAGAAGACATCAAATTTTTCGCAATTCTGCTGCTCCAAACGCTTAACCAGAATGGCCTAGGGAAAAAATACACATACCGCTGTAATCGGGCGAGTTTCTACTTTCAGATACAATAGGAATTTTTGGGTTAGGTCAATCAGTTCGCGAGATATGGGAGTTTGAAGCCAAGGAATGGTTGAGAAGGCAAAAAATTTTTCGCAATTCTGCTGCTCCAAACGCTTAACAAGAATGGCCTAGGGTAAAAATACACATACCGCTGTAATCGGGCGAGTTTCTACTTTCAGACGCAACAGGAATTTTTGAGTTAGGTCAATCCGTTCGCGAGACATGGGAGTTTGAAGCCAAGGAATGGTTGAGAAGGCAAAAAATTTTTCGCAATTCTGCTGCTCCAAACGCTTAACCAGAATGGCCTAGGGAAAAAATACACATACCGTTGTAATCGGGCGAGTTTCTACTTTCAGATGCAACAGGAATTTTTGAGTTAGGTCAATCCGTTCGCGAGACATGGGAGTTTGAAGCCAAGGAATGGTTGAGAAGGCAAAAAATTTTTCGCAATTCTGCTGCTCCAAACGCTTAACCAGAATGGCCTAGGGAAAAAATACACATACCGCTGTAATCGGGCGAGTTTCTACTTTCAGATGCAATAGGAATTTTTGGGTTAGGTCAATCCGTTCGCGAGATATGGGAGTTTGAAGCCAAGAAATGGTTGAGAAAGCAAAAAATTTTTCGCAATTCTGCTGCTCCAAACGCTTAACCAGAATGGCCTAGGGAAAAAATACACATACCGCTGTAATCGGGCGAGTTTCTACTTTCAGATGCAATAGGAATTTTTGGTTAGGTCAATCCGTTCGCGAGATATGGGAGTTTGAAGCCAAGAAATGGTTGAGAAGGCAAAAAATTTTTCGCAATTCTGCTGCTCCAAACGCTTAACCAGAATGGCCTAGGGAAAAAATACACATACAGTTGTAATCGGGCGAGTTTCTACTTTCAGATGCAATAGGAATTTTTGGGTTAGGTCAATCCGTTCGCGAGATATGGGAGTTTGAAACTAAGAAATGGTTGAGAAGACAACAAATTTTTCGCAATTCTGCTGCTCCAAACGCTTAACCAGAATGGCCTAGGGAAAAAATACACATACCGTTGTAATCGGGCGAGTTTCTATTTTCAGATGCAATAGGAATTTTTGGGTTAGGTCAATCCGTTCGCGAGATATGGGAGTTTGAATCCAAGAAATGGTTGAGAAGGCAAAAAATTTTTCGCAATTCTGCTGCTCCAAACGCTTAACCAGAATGGCCTAGGGAAAAAATACAAATACCGTTGTAATCGGGCGAGTTTCTACTTTCAGATGCAATAGGAATTTTTGGGTTAGGTCAATCCGTTCGCGAGATATGGGAGTTTGAAGCCAAGAAATGGTTGAGAAGGCGAAAAATTTTTCGCAATTCTGCTGCTCCAAACGCTTAACAAGAATGGCCTAGGGTAAAAATACACATACCGCTGTAATCGGGCGAGTTTCTACTTTCAGACGCAACAGGAATTTTTGAGTTAGGTCAATCCGTTCGCGAGACATGGGAGTTTGAAGCCAAGGAATGGTTGAGAAGGCAAAAAATTTTTCGCAATTCTGCTGCTCCAAACGCTTAACCAGAATGGCCTAGGGGAAAAATACACATACCGTTGTAAACGGGCGAGTTTCTACTTTCAGATGCAACAGGAATTTTCGTGTTAGGTCAGTCCGTTCGCGAGATATGGGAGTTTGACGCTAAGAAATGGTTGAGAAGACATCAAATTTTTCGCAATTCTGCTGCTCCAAACGCTTAACCAGAATGGCCTAGGGAAAAAATACACATACCGCTGTAATCGGGCGAGTTTCTACTTTCAGATGCAATAGGAATTTTTGGGTTAGGTCAATCCGTTCGCGAGATATGGGAGTTTGAAGCCAAGAAATGGTTGAGAAGGCGAAAAATTTTTCGCAATTCTGCTGCTCCAAACGCTTAACAAGAATGGCCTAGGGTAAAAATACGCATACCGCTGTAATCGGGCGAGTTTCTACTTTCAGACGCAACAGGAATTTTTGAGTTAGGTCAATCCGTTCGCGAGACATGGGAGTTTGAAGCCAAGGAATGGTTGAGAAGGCAAAAAATTTTTCGCAATTCTGCTGCTCCAAACGCTTAACCAGAATGGCCTAGGAAAAAAATACACATACCGTTGTAATCGGGCGAGTTTCTACTTTCAGATGCAACAGGAATTTTTGGGTTAGGTCAGTCCGTTCGCGAGATATGGGAGTTTGACGCTAAGAAATGGTTGAGAAGACATCAAATTTTTCGCAATTCTGCTGCTCGAAACGCTTAACCAGAATGGCCTAGGGAAAAAATACACTTACCGCTGTAATCGGGCGAGTTTCTACTTTCAGATGCAATAGGAATTTTTGGGTTAGGTCAATCCGTTCGCTAGATATGGGTGTTTGAAGCCAAGAAATGGTTGAGAAAGCGAAAAAATTTCGCAATTCTGCTGCTCCAAACGCTTAACAAGAATGGCCTAGGGTAAAAATACACATACCGCTGTAATCGGGCGAGTTTCTACTTTCAGATGCAACAGGAATTTTTGGGTTAGGTCAATCCGTTCGCGAGATATGGGAGTTTGAAGCCAAGGAATGGTTGAGAAGGCAAAAAATTTTTCGCAATTCTGCTGCTCCAAACGCTTAGCCAGAATGGCCTAGGGAAAAAATACAAATACCGTTGTAATCGGGCGAGTTTCTACTTTCAGATGCAATAGGAATTTTTGGGTTAGATCAATCCGTTCGCGAGATATGGGAGTTTGAAGCCAAGAAATGGTTGAGAAGGCGAAAAATTTTTCGCAATTCTGCTGCTCCAAACGCTTAACAAGAATGGCCTAGGGTAAAAATACACATACCGCTGTAATCGGGCGAGTTTCTACTTTCAGACGCAAAAGGAATTTTTGAGTTAGGTCAATCCGTTCGCGAGACATGGGAGTTTGAAGCCAAGGAATGGTTGAGAAGGCAAAAAATTTTTCGCAATTCTGCTGCTCCAAACGCTTAACCAGAATGGCCTAGGGGAAAAATACACATACCGTTGTAAACGGGCGAGTTTCTACTTTCAGATGCAACAGGAATTTTCGTGTTAGGTCAGTCCGTTCGCGAGATATGGGAGTTTGACGCTAAGAAATGGTTGAGAAGACATCAAATTTTTCGCAATTCTGCTGCTCCAAACGCTTAACCAGAATGGCCTAGGGAAAAAATACACATACCGCTGTAATCGGGCGAGTTTCTACTTTCAGATGCAATAGGAATTTTTGGGTTAGGTCAATCCGTTCGCGAGATATGGGAGTTTGAAGCCAAGAAATGGTTGAGAAGGCGAAAAATTTTTCGCAATTCTGCTGCTCCAAACGCTTAACCAGAATGGCCTAAGGAAAAAATACACATACCGCTGTAATCGGGCGAGTTTCTACTTTCAGATACAATAGGAATTTCTGGGTTAGGTCAATCCGTTCGCGAGATATGGGAGTTTGAAGCGAAGAAATGGTTGAGAAAGCAAAAAATTTTTCGCAATTCTGCTGCTCCAAACGCTTAACCAGAATGGCCTAGGGAAAAAATACACATACCGCTGTAATCGGGCGAGTTTCTACTTTCAGATGCAATAGGAATTTTTGGTTAGGTCAATCCGTTCGCGAGATATGGGAGTTTGAAGCCAAGAAATGGTTGAGAAGGCAAAAAATTTTTCGCAATTCTGCTGCTCCAAACGCTTAACCAGAATGGCCTAGGGAAAAAATAAACATACCGTTGTAATCGGGCGAGTTTCTACTTTCAGATGCAACAGGAATTTTTGGTTTAGGTCAATCCGTTCGCGAGATATGGGAGTTTGAAGCTAAGGAATGGTTGAGAAGACAACAAATTTTTCGCACTTCTGCTGCTCCAAACGCTTAACCAGAATGGCCTAGGGAAAAAATACACATACCGTTGTAATCGGGCGAGCTTCGACATTCAGAAGCAATAGGAATTTTTGGGTTAGGTCAATCCGTTCGCGAGATATGGGAGTTTGAAGCCAAGAAATGGTTGAGAAGGCAAAAAATTTTTCGCAATTCTGCTGCTCCAAACGCTTAACAAGAATGGCCTTGTGAAAAAATACTCATACCGTTGTAATCGGGCGAGTTTCTACTTTCAGACGCTACAGGAATTTTTGGGTTAGGTCAATCCGTTCGCGAGATATGGGAGTTTGAAGCCAAGAAATGGTTGAGAAGGCAAAAAATTTTTCGCAATTCTGCTGCTCCAAACGCTTAACCAGAATGGCCTAGGGAAAAAATACACATACCGTTGTAATCGGGCGAGTTTCTATTTTCAGATGCAATAGGAATTTTTGGGTTAGGTCAATCCGTTCGCGAGATATGGGTGTTTGAAGCCAAGAAATGGTTGAGAAGGCAAAAAATTTTTCGCAATTCTGCTGCTCCAAACGCTTAACCAGAATGGCCTAGGGAAAAAATACACACACCGTTGTAATCGGGCGAGTTTCTACTTTCAGATGCAACAGGAATTTTTGGGTTAGGTCAATCCGTTCGCGAGATATGGGAGTTTGACGCTAAGAAATGGTTGAGAAGACAACAAATTTTTCGAAATTCTGCTGCTCCAAACGCTTAACCAGAATGGCCTAGGGAAAAAATACACACACCGTTGTAATCGGGCGAGTTTCTACTTTCAGAAGCAATAGGAATTTTTGGGTTAGGTCAATCCGTTCGCGAGATATGGGAGTTTGAAGCCAAGAAATGTTTGAGAAGGCAAAAAATTTTTCGCAATTCTGCTGCTCCAAACGCTTAACCAGAATGGCCTAGGGAAAAAATACAGATACCGCTGTAATCGGGCGAGTTTCTACTTTCAGTTGCAACAGGAATTTTTGGGTTAAGTCAATCCGTTCGCGAGATATGGGAGTTTGAAGCTAAGAAATGGTTGAGAAGACAACAACTTTTTCGCACTTCTGCTGCTCCAAACGCTTAACCAGAATGGCCTAGGGAAAAAATACACATACCGTAGTAATCGGGCGAGTTTCGACTTTCAGAAGCAATCGAAATTTTTGGGTTAGGTCAATCCGTTCGCGAGATATGGGAGTTTGAAGCCAAGAAATGGTTGAGAAGGCAAAAAATTTTTCGCAATTCTGCTGCTCCAAACGCTTAACAAGAATGGCCTAGGGTAAAAATACACATACCGCTGTAATCGGGCGTGTTTCTACTTTCAGACGCAACAGGAATTTTTGAGTTAGGTCAATCCGTTCGCGAGATATGGGAGTTTGAAGCCAAGAAATGGTTGAGAAGGCAAAAAATTTTTCGCAATTCTGCTGCTCCAAACGCTTAACCAGAATGGCCCAGGGAAAAAATACACATACCGTTGTAATCGGGCGAGTTTCTACTTTCAGATGCAACAGGAATTTTTGGGTTAGGTCAATCCGTTCGCGAGATATGGGAGTTTGAAGCTAAGAAATGGTTGAGAAGACAACAAATTTTTCGCACTTCTGCTGCTCCAAACGCTTAACCAGAATGGCCTTGTGAAAAAATACACATACCGTTGTAATCGGGCGAGTTTCTACTTTCAGACGCTACAGGAATTTTTGGGTTAGGTCAATCCGTTCGCGAGATATGGGGGTTTGAAGCCAAGAAATGGATGAGAAGCCAAAAATTGTTCGCAATTCTGCTGCTCCAAACGCTTAACCAGAATGGCCTAGGGAAAAAATACACATACCGTTGTAATCGGGCGAGTTTCTATTTTCAGATGCAACAGGAATTTTTGGGTTAGGTCAATCCGTTCGCGAGATATGGGAGTTTGACGCTAAGAAATGGTTGAGAAGACAACAAATTTTTCGAAATTCTGCTGCTCCAAACGCTTAACTAGAATGGCCTAGGGAAAAAATACACACACCGTTGTAATCGGGCGAGTTTCTACTTTCAGATGCAATAGGAATTTTTGGGTTAGGTCAATCCGTTCGCGCGATATGGGAGTTTGAAGCCAAGAAATGGTTGAGAAGGCAAAAAATTTTTCGCAATTCTGCTGCTCCAAACGCTTAACCAGAATGGCCTAGGGAAAAAATACACATACCGCTGCAATCGGGCGAGTTTCTACTTTCAGATGCAACAGGAATTTTTGGTTTAGGTCAATCCGTTCGCGAGATATGGGAGTTTGAAGCTAAGAAATGGTTGAGAAGACAACAACTTTTTCGCACTTCTGCTGCTCCAAACGCTTAACCAGAATGGCCTAGGGAAAAAATACACATACCGTTGTAATCGGGCGAGTTTCTACTTTCAGATGCAATAGGAATTTTTGGGTTAGGTCAATCCGTTTGCGAGATATGGGAGTTTGAAGCCAAGAAATGGTTGAGAAGGCAAAAAATTTTTCGCAATTCTGCTGCTCCAAACGCTTAACCAGAATGGCCTAGGGAAAAAATACACATACCGCTGTAATCGGGCGAGTTTCTACTTTCAGACGCAACAGGAATTTTTGAGTTAGGTCAATCCGTTCGCGAGATATGGGAGTTTGAAGCCAAGAAATGGTTGAGAAGGCAAAAAATTTTTCGCAATTCTGCTGCTCCAAACGCTTAACCAGAATGGCCTAGGGAAAAAATACACATACCGCTGTAATCGGGAGAGTTTCTACTTTCAGATGCAACAGGAATTTTTGGTTTAGGTCAATCCGTTCGCGAGATATGGGAGTTTGAAGCTAAGAAATGGTTGAGAAGACAACAACTTTTTCGCACTTCTGCTGCTCCAAACGCTTAACCAGAATGGCCTAGGGAAAAAATACACATACCGTTGTAATCGGGCGAGTTTCTACTTTCAGATGCAACAGGAATTTTTTGGTTAGGTCAATCCGTTCGCGAGATATGGGAGTTTGAAGCTAAGAAATGGTTGAGAAGACAACAAATTTTTCGCAATTCTGCTGCTCCAAACGCTTAACCAGAATGGCCTTGTGAAAAAATACACATACCGTTGTAATCGGGCGAGTTTCTACTTTCAGACGCTACAGGAATTTTTGGGTTAGGTCAATCCGTTCGCGAGATATGGGAGTTTGAAGCCAAGAAATGGTTGAGAAGCCAAAAATTTTTCGCAATTCTGCTGCTCCAAACGCTTAACCAGAATGGCCTAGGGAAAAAATACACATACCGTTGTAATCGGGCGAGTTTCTACTTTCAGATGCAACAGGAATTTTTGGGTTAGGTCAATCCGTTCGCGAGATATGGGAGTTTGAAGCTAAGAAATGGTTGACAAGACAAAAAATTTTTCGAAATTCTGCTGCTCCAAACGCTTAACCAGAATGGCGTAGGGAAAAAATACACATACCGTTGTAATCGGGCGAGTTGCTACTTTCAGATGCAATAGGAATTTTTGGGATAGGTCAATCCGTTCGCGAGATATGGGAGTTTGAAGCCAAGAAATGGTTGAGAAGGCAAAAAATTTTTCGCAATTCTGCTGCTCCAAACGCTTAACCAGAATGGCCCAGGGAAAAAATACACATACCGTTGTAATCGGGCGATTTTCTACTTTCAGATGCAACAGGAATTTTTGGGTTAGGTCAATCCGTTCGCGAGATATGGGAGTTTGAAGCTAAGAAATGGTTGAGAAGACAACAAATTTTTCGCACTTCTGCTGCTCCAAACGCTTAACCAGAATGGCCTTGTGAAAAAATACACATACCGTTGTAATCGGGCGAGTTTCTACTTTCAGACGCTACAGGAATTTTTGGGTTAGGTCAATCCGTTCGCGAGATATGGGGGTTTGAAGCCAAGAAATGGATGAGAAGCCAAAAATTGTTCGCAATTCTGCTGCTCCAAACGCTTAACCAGAATGGCCTAGGGAAAAAATACACATACCGTTGTAATCGGGCGAGTTTCTATTTTCAGATGCAACAGGAATTTTTGGGTTAGGTCAATCCGTTCGCGAGATATGGGAGTTTGACGCTAAGAAATGGTTGAGAAGACAACAAATTTTTCGAAATTCTGCTGCTCCAAACGCTTAACTAGAATGGCCTAGGGAAAAAATACACACACCGTTGTAATCGGGCGAGTTTCTACTTTCAGATGCAATAGGAATTTTTGGGTTAGGTCAATCCGTTCGCGCGATATGGGAGTTTGAACCCAAGAAATGGTTGAGAAGGCAAAAAATTTTTCGCAATTCTGCTGCTCCAAACGCTTAACCAGAATGGCCTAGGGAAAAAATACACATACCGCTGCAATCGGGCGAGTTTCTACTTTCAGATGCAACAGGAATTTTTGGTTTAGGTCAATCCGTTCGCGAGATATGGGAGTTTGAAGCTAAGAAATGGTTGAGAAGACAACAACTTTTTCGCACTTCTGCTGCTCCAAACGCTTAACCAGAATGGCCTAGGGAAAAAATACACATACCGTTGTAGTCGGGCGAGTTTCTACTTTCAGATGCAATAGGAATTTTTGGGTTAGGTCAATCCGTTTGCGAGATATGGGAGTTTGAAGCCAAGAAATGGTTGAGAAGGCAAAAAATTTTTCGCAATTCTGCTGCTCCAAACGCTTAACCAGAATGGCCTAGGGAAAAAATACACATACCGCTGTAATCGGGCGAGTTTCTACTTTCAGACGCAACAGGAATTTTCGAGTTAGGTCAATCCGTTCGCGAGATATGGGAGTTTGAAGCCAAGAAATGGTTGAGAAGGCAAAAAATTTTTCGCAATTCTGCTGCTCCAAACGCTTAACCAGAATGGCCTAGGGAAAAAATACACATACCGCTGTAATCGGGAGAGTTTCTACTTTCAGATGCAACAGGAATTTTTGGTTTAGGTCAATCCGTTCGCGAGATATGGGAGTTTGAAGCTAAGAAATGGTTGAGAAGACAACAACTTTTTCGCACTTTTGCTGCTCCAAACGCTTAACCAGAATGGCCTAGGGAAAAAATACACATACCGTTGTAATCGGGCGAGTTTCTACTTTCAGATGCAACAGGAATTTTTGGGTTAGGTCAATCCGTTCGCGAGATATGGGAGTTTGAAGCTAAGAAATGGTTGAGAAGACAACAAATTTTTCGCAATTCTGCTGCTCCAAACGCTTAACCAGAATGGCCTTGTGAAAAAATACACATAGCGTTGTAATCGGGCGAGTTTCTACTTTCAGATGCAACAGGAATTTTTGGGTTAGGTCAATCCGTTCGCGAGATATGGGAGTTTGAAGCTAAGAAATGGTTGAGAAGGCAAAAAATTTTTCGCAATTCTGCTGCTCCAAACGCTTAACCATAATGGCCTAGGGAAAAAATACACATACCGTTGTAATCGGGCGAGTTTCGACTTTCAGAAGCGATAGGAATTTTTGGGTTAGGTCAATCCGTTCGCGAGGTATGGGAGTTTGAAGCCAAGAAATGGTTAAGAAGGCAAAAAATTTTTCGCAATTCTGCTGCTTCAAACGCTTAACAAGAATGGCCTAGGGAAAAAATACACATACCGTTGTAATCGGGCGAGTTTCTACTTTCAGATGCAACAGGAATTTTTGGGTTAGGTCAATCCGTTCGCGAGATATGGGAGTTTGAAGCTAAGAAATGGTTGAGAAGGCAAAAAATTTTTCGCAATTCTGCTGCTCCAAACGCTTAACCATAATGGCCTAGGGAAAAAATACACATACCTTTGTAATCGGGCGAGTTTCTACTTTCAGATGCAACAGGAATTTTTGGGTTAGGTCAATCCGTTCGCGAGATATGGGAGTTTGAAGCTAAGAAATGGTTGAGAAGACAACAAATTTTTCGCACTTCTGCTGCTCCAAACGCTTAACCAGAATGGCCTAGTGAAAAAATACACATACCGTTGTAACCGGGCGAGTTTCTACTTTCAGATGCAACAGGAATTTTTGGGTTAGGTCAATCCGTTCGCGAGATATGGGAGTTTGACGCTAAGAAATGGTTGAGAAGACAACAAATTTTTCGAAATTCTGCTGCTCCAAACGCTTAACCAGAATGGCCTAGGGAAAAAATACACATACCGTTGTAATCGGGCGAGTTTCTACTATCAGATGCAATAGGAATTTTTGGGTTAGGTCAATCCGTTCGCGAGATATGGGAGTTTGAAGCCAAGAAATGGTTGAGAAGGCAAAAAATTTTTCGCAATTCTGCTGCTCCAAACGCTTAACCAGAATGGCCTAGGGATAAAAAAAAAAAAAATCCGTTGTAATCGGGCGAGTTTCTACTTTCAGACGCTACAGGAATTTTTGGGTTAGGTCAATCCGTTCGCGAGATATGGGAGTTTGAAGCCAAGAAATGGTTGAGAAGGCAAAAAATTTTTCGCAATTCTGCTTCTCCAAACGCTTAACCAGAATGGCCTAGGGTAAAAATACACATACCGCTGTAGTCGGGCGAGTTTCCACTTTCAGAAGCAATAGGAATTTTTGGGTTAGGTCAATCAGTTCGCGAGATATGGGAGTTTGAAGCCAAGAAATGGTTGAGAAGGCAAAAAATTTTTCGCAATTCTGCTGCTCCAAACGCTTAACAAGAATGGCCTAGGGAAAAAATACACATACCGTTGTAATCGGGAGAGTTTCTACTTTCAGATGCAACAGGAATTTTTGGGTTAGGTCAATCCGTTCGGGAGATATGGGAGTTTGAAGCCAAGGAATGGTTGAGAAGACAACAAATTTTTCGCAATTCTGCTGCTCCAAACGCTTAACCAGAATGGCCTAGGGTAAAAATACACATACCGCTGTAATCGGGCGAGTCTCTACTTTCAGATGCAACGGGAATTTTTGGGTTAGGTCAATCCGTTCGCGAGATATGGGAGTTTGACGCTAAGAAATGGTTGAGAAGACAACAAATATTTCGCAATTCTGCTGCTCCAAACGCTTAACCAGAATGGCCTAGGGAAAAAATACACATACCGTTGTAATCGGGCGAGTTTCGACTTTCAGAAGCAATAGGAATTTTTGGGTTAGGTCAATCCGTTCGCGAGATATGGGAGTTTGAAGCCAAGAAATGGTTGGGAAGGCAAAAAATTTTTCGCAATTCTGCTGCTCCAAACGCTTAACAAGAATGGCCTAGGGAAGAAATACACATACCGTCGTAATCGGGCGAGTTTCTACTTTCAGATGCAACAGGAATTTTTGGGTTAGGTCAATCCGTTCGCGAGATATGGGAGTTTGAAGCTAAGAAATGGTTGAGAAGACAACAAATTTTTCGCACTTCTGCTGCTCCAAACGCTCAACCAGAATGGCCTAGGGAAAAAATACACATACCGTTGTAATCGGGCGTGTTTCTAGTTTCAGATGCAATTGGAATTTTGGGGTTAGGTCAATCCGTTCGCGAGATATGGGAGTTTGAAGCCAAGAAATGGTTGAGAAGGCAAAAAATTTTTCGCAATTCTGCTGCTCCAAACGCTTAACCAGAATGGCCTAGGGAAAAAATACACATACCGCTGTAATCGGGCGAGTTTCTACTTTCAGATGCAACAGGAATTTTTGGTTCAGGTCAATCCGTTCGCGAGATATGGGAGTTTGAAGCTAAGAAATGGTTGAGAAGACAACAAATTTTTCGCACTTCTGCTGCTCCAAACGCTAAACCACAATGGCCTAGTGAAAAAATACACATACCGTTGTAATCGGGCGAGTTTCTACTTTCAGATGCAATTGGAATTTTTGGGTTAGGTCAATCCGTTCGCGAGATATAGGAGTTTGAAGCCAAGAAATGGTTGAGAAGACAACAAATTTTTCGCACTTCTGCTGCTCCAAACGCTTAACCAGAATGGACTAGGGAAAAAATACACATACCGTTGTAATCGGGCGCGTTTCGACTTTCAGAAGCAGTAGGAATTTTTGGGTTAGGTCAATCCGTTCGCGAGATATGGGAGTTTGAAGCCAAGGAATGGTTGAGAAGGCAAAAAATTTTTCGCAATTCTGCTGCTCCAAACGCTTAACCAGAATGGCCTAGGGAAAAAATACACATACCGCTGTAATCGGGCGAGTTTCTACTTTCAGACGCAACAGGAATTTTCGAGTTAGGTCAATCCGTTCGCGAGATATGGGAGTTTGAAGCCAAGAAATGGTTGAGAAGGCAAAAAATTTTTCGCAATTCTGCTGCTCCAAACGCTTAACCAGAATGGCCTAGGGAAAAAATACACATACCGCTGTAATCGGGAGAGTTTCTACTTTCAGATGCAACAGGAATTTTTGGTTTAGGTCAATCCGTTCGCGAGATATGGGAGTTTGAAGCTAAGAAATGGTTGAGAAGACAACAACTTTTTCGCACTTCTGCTGCTCCAAACGCTTAACCAGTATGGCCTAGGGAAAAAATACACATACCGTTGTAATCGGGCGAGTTTCTACTTTCAGATGCAACCGGAATTTTTGGGTTAGGTCAATCCGTTCGCGAGATATGGGAGTTTGAAGCTAAGAAATGGTTGAGAAGACAACAAATTTTTCGCAATTCTGCTGCTCCAAACGCTTAACCAGAATGGCCTTGTGAAAAAATACACATACCGTTGTAATCGGGCGAGTTTCTACTTTCAGATGCAACAGGAATTTTTGGGTTAGGTCAATCCGTTCGCGAGATATGGGAGTTTGAAGCTAAGAAATGGTTGAGAAGGCAAAAAATTTTTCGCAATTCTGCTGCTCCAAACGCTTAACCATAATGGCCTAGGGAAAAAATACACATACCGTTGTAATCGGGCGAGTTTCGACTTTCAGAAGCGATAGGAATTTTTGGGTTAGGTCAATCCGTTCGCGAGGTATGGGAGTTTGAAGCCAAGAAATGGTTAAGAAGGCAAAAAATTTTTCGCAATTCTGCTGCTTCAAACGCTTAACAAGAATGGCCTAGGGAAAAAATACACATACCGTTGTAATCGGGCGAGTTTCTACTTTCAGATGCAACAGGAATTTTTGGGTTAGGTCAATCCGTTCGCGAGATATGGGAGTTTGAAGCTAAGAAATGGTTGAGAAGGCAAAAAATTTTTCGCAATTCTGCTGCTCCAAACGCTTAACCATAATGGCCTAGGGAAAAAATACACATACCTTTGTAATCGGGCGAGTTTCTACTTTCAGATGCAACAGGAATTTTTGGGTTAGGTCAATCCGTTCGCGAGATATGGGAGTTTGAAGCTAAGAAATGGTTGAGAAGACAACAAATTTTTCGCACTTCTGCTGCTCCAAACGCTTAACCAGAATGGCCTAGTGAAAAAATACACATACCGTTGTAACCGGGCGAGTTTCTACTTTCAGATGCAACAGGAATTTTTGGGTTAGGTCAATCCGTTCGCGAGATATGGGAGTTTGACGCTAAGAAATGGTTGAGAAGACAACAAATTTTTCGAAATTCTGCTGCTCCAAACGCTTAACCAGAATGGCCTAGGGAAAAAATACACATACCGTTGTAATCGGGCGAGTTTCTACTATCAGATGCAATAGGAATTTTTGGGTTAGGTCAATCCGTTCGCGAGATATGGGAGTTTGAAGCCAAGAAATGGTTGAGAAGGCAAAAAATTTTTCGCAATTCTGCTGCTCCAAACGCTTAACCAGAATGGCCTAGGGATAAAAAAAAAAAAAATCCGTTGTAATCGGGCGAGTTTCTACTTTCAGACGCTACAGGAATTTTTGGGTTAGGTCAATCCGTTCGCGAGATATGGGAGTTTGAAGCCAAGAAATGGTTGAGAAGGCAAAAAATTTTTCGCATTTCTGCTTCTCCAAACGCTTAACCAGAATGGCCTAGGGTAAAAATACACATACCGCTGTAATCGGGCGAGTTTCCACTTTCAGAAGCAATAGGAATTTTTGGGTTAGGTCAATCAGTTCGCGAGATATGGGAGTTTGAAGCCAAGAAATGGTTGAGAAGGCAAAAAATTTTTCGCAATTCTGCTGCTCCAAACGCTTAACAAGAATGGCCTAGGGAAAAAATACACATACCGTTGTAATCGGGCGAGTTTCTACTTTCAGATGCAACAGGAATTTTTGGGTTAGGTCAATCCGTTCGGGAGATATGGGAGTTTGAAGCCAAGGAATGGTTGAGAAGACAACAAATTTTTCGCAATTCTGCTGCTCCAAACGCTTAACCAGAATGGCCTAGGGTAAAAATACACATACCGCTGTAATCGGGCGAGTCTCTACTTTCAGATGCAACGGGAATTTTTGGGTTAGGTCAATCCGTTCGCGAGATATGGGAGTTTGACGCTAAGAAATGGTTGAGAAGACAACAAATATTTCGCAATTCTGCTGCTCCAAACGCTTAACCAGAATGGCCTAGTGAAAAAATACACATACCGTTGTAATCGGGCGAGTTTCGACTTTCAGAAGCAATAGGAATTTTTGGGTTAGGTCAATCCGTTCGCGAGATATGGGAGTTTGAAGCCAAGAAATGGTTGGGAAGGCAAAAAATTTTTCGCAATTCTGCTGCTCCAAACGCTTAACAAGAATGGCCTAGGGAAGAAATACACATACCGTCGTAATCGGGCGAGTTTCTACTTTCAGATGCAACAGGAATTTTTGGGTTAGGTCAATCCGTTCGCGAGATATGGGAGTTTGAAGCTAAGAAATGGTTGAGAAGACAACAAATTTTTCGCACTTCTGCTGCTCCAAACGCTCAACCAGAATGGCCTAGGGAAAAAATACACATACCGTTGTAATCGAGCGTGTTTCTAGTTTCAGATGCAATTGGAATTTTGGGGTTAGGTCAATCCGTTCGCGAGATATGGGAGTTTGAAGCCAAGAAATGGTTGAGAAGGCAAAAAATTTTTCGCAATTCTGCTGCTCCAAACGCTTAACCAGAATGGCCTAGGGAAAAAATACACATACCGCTGTAATCGGGCGAGTTTCTACTTTCAGATGCAATTGGAGTTTTTGGGTTAGGTCAATCCGTTCGCGAGATATGGGAGTTTGAAGCCAAGAAATGGTTGAGAAGACAACAAATTTTTCGCACTTCTGCTGCTCCAAACGCTTAACCAGAATGGACTAGGGAAAAAATACACATACCGTTGTAATCGGGCGCGTTTCGACTTTCAGAAGCAGTAGGAATTTTTGGGTTAGGTCAATCCGTTCGCGAGATATGGGAGTTTGAAGCCAAGGAATGGTTGAGAAGGCAAAAAATTTTTCGCAATTCTGCTGCTCCAAACGCTTAACCAGAATGGCCGAGGGAAAAAATAAACATACCGTTGTAATCGGGCGAGTTTCTACTTTCAGATGCAACAGGAATTTTTGGGTTAGGTCAATCCGTTCGCGAGATATGGGAGTTTGAAGCTAAGAAATGGTTGAGAAGACAACAAATTTTTCGCACTTCTGCTGCTCCAAACGCTCAACCAGAATGGCCTAGGGAAAAAATACACATACCGTTGTAATCGGGCGAGTTTCTACTTTCAGATGCAATAGGAATTTTTGGGTTAGGTCAATCCGTTCGCGAGATATGGGAGTTTGAAGCCAAGGAATGGTTGAGAAGGCAAAAAATTTTTCGCAATTCTGCTCCTCCAAACGCTTAACCAGAATGGCCTAGGGAAAAAATACACATACCGTTGTAATCGGGCGAGTTTCTACTTTCAGATGCAACGGGAATTTTTGGGTTAGGTCAATCCGTTCGCGAGATATGGGAGTTTGAAGCTAAGAAATGGTTGAGAAGACAACAAATTTTTCGCACTTTTGCTGCTCCAAACGCTCAACCAGAATGGCCTAGGGAAAAAATACACATACCGTTGTAATCGGGCGAGTTTCTACTTTCAGATGCAATTGGAATTTTTGGGTTAGGTCAATCCGTTCGCGAGATATAGGAGTTTGAAGCCAAGAAATGGTTGAGAAGGCAAAAAATTTTTCGCAATTCTGCTGCTCCAAACGCTTAACCAGAATGGCCTAGGGAAAAAATACACATACCGTTGTAATCGGGCGAGTTTCGACTTTCAGAAGCAATAGGAATTTTTGGGTTAGGTCAATCCGCTCGCGAGATATGGGAGTTTGAAGCCAAGAAATGGTTGGGAAGGCAACAAATTTTTCGCAATTCTGCTGCTCCAAACGCTTAACAAGAATGGCCTAGGGAAAAAATACACATACCGTTGTAATCGGGCGAGTTTCTACTTTCAGATGCAACAGGAATTTTTGGGTTAGGTCAATCCGTTCGCGAGATATGGGAGTTTGAAGCTAAGAAATGGTTGAGAAGACAACAAATTTTTCGCACTTCTGCTGCTCCAAACGCTCAACCAGAATGGCCTAGGGAAAAAATTCACATACCGTTGTAATCGGGCGAGTTTCTACTTTCAGATGCAATAGGAATTTTTGGGTTAGGTCAATCCGTTCGCGAGATATAGGAGTTTGAAGCCAAGAATTGGTTGAGAAGGCAAAAAATTTTTCGTAATTCTGCTGCTCCAAACGCTTAACCAGAATGGCCTAGGGAAAAAATACACATACCGTTATAATCGGGCGAGTTTCTACTTTCAGACGCTACAGGAATTTTTGGGTTAGGTCAATCCGTTCGCGAGATATGGGAGTTTGAAGCCAAGAAATGGTTGAGAAGGCAAAAAATTTTTCGCAATTCTGCTGCTCCAAACGCTTAACCAGAATGGCCTAGGGTAAAAATACACATACCGTTGTAATCGGGCGAGTTTCTACTTTCAGATGCAACAGGAATTTTTGGGTTAGGTCAATCCGTTCGCGAGATATGGGAGTTTGAAGCTAAGAAATGGTTGAGAAGACAACAAATTTTTCGCACTTCTGCTGCTCCAAACGCTCAACCAGAATGGCCTAGGGAAAAAATACACATACCGTTGTAATCGGGCGAGTTTCTACTTTCAGATGCAATAGGAATTCTTGGGTTAGGTCAATCCGTTCGCGAGATATGGGAGTTTGAAGCCAAGGAATGGTTGAGAAGGCAAAAAATTTTTCGCACTTCTGCTGCTCCAAACGCTCAACCAGAATGGCCTAGGGAAAAAATACACATACCGTTGTAATCGGGCGAGTTTCTACTTTCAGATGCAATTGGAATTTTTGGGTTAGGTCAATCCGTTCGCGAGATATAGGAGTTTGAAGCCAAGAAATGGTTGAGAAGGCAAAAAATTTTTCGCAATTCTGCTGCTCCAAACGCTTAACCAGAATGGCCTAGGGAAAAAATACACATACCGTTGTAATCGGGCGAGTTTCGACTTTCAGAAGCAATAGGAATTTTTGGGTTAGGTCAATCCGTTCGCGAGATATGGGAGTTTGAAGCCAAGAAATGGTTGGGAAGGCAACAAATTTTTCGCAATTCTGCTGCTCCAAACGCTTAACAAGAATGGCCTAGGGAAAAAATACACATACCGTTGTAATCGGGCGAGTTTCTACTTTCAGATGCAATTGGAATTTTTGGGTTAGGTCAATCCGTTCGCGAGATATAGGAGTTTGAAGCCAAGAAATGGTTGAGAAGGCAAAAAATTTTTCGCAATTCTGCTGCTCCAAACGCTTAACAAGAATGGCCTAGGGAAAAAATACACATACCTCTGTAATCGGGCGAGTTTCTACTTTCAGATGCAACAGGAATTTTTGGGTTAGGTCAATCCGTTCGCGAGATATGGGAGTTTGAAGCTAAGAAATGGTTGAGAAGACAACAAATTTTTCGCACTTCTGCTGCTCCAAACGCTCAACCAGAATGGCCTAGGGAAAAAATACACATACCGTTGTAATCGGGCGAGTTTCTACTTTCAGATGCAATAGGAATTCTTGGGTTAGGTCAATCCGTTCGCGAGATATGGGAGTTTGAAGCCAAGGAATGGTTGAGAAGGCAAAAAATTTTTCGCAATTCTGCTCCTCCAAACGCTTAACCAGAATGGCCTAGGGAAAAAATACATATACCGTTGTAATCGGGCGAGTTTCTACTTTCAGATGCAACGGGAATTTTTGGGTTAGGTCAATCCGTTCGCGAGATATGGGAGTTTGAAGCTAAGAAATGGTTGAGAAGACAACAAATTTTTCGCACTTCTGCTGCTCCAAACGCTCAACCACAATGGCCTAGGGAAAAAATACACATACCGTTGTAATCGGGCGAGTTTCTACTTTCAGATGCAATTGGAATTTTTGGGTTAGGTCAATCCGTTCGCGAGATATAGGAGTTTGAAGCCAAGAAATGGTTGAGAAGGCAAAAAATTTTTCGCAATTCTGCTGCTCCAAACGCTTAACCAGAATGGCCTAGGGAAAAAATACACATACCGTTGTAATCGGGCGAGTTTCGACTTTCAGAAGCAATAGGAATTTTTGGGTTAGGTCAATCCGTTCGCGAGATATGGGAGTTTGAAGCCAAGAAATGGTTGGGAAGGCAACAAATTTTTCGCAATTCTGCTGCTCCAAACGCTTAACAAGAATGGCCTAGGGAAAAAATACACATACCGTTGTAATCGGGCGAGTTTCTACTTTCAGATGCAACAGGAATTTTTGGGTTAGGTCAATCCGTTCGCGAGAAATGGGAGTTTGAAGCTAAGAAATGGTTGAGAAGACAACAAATTTTTCGCACTTCTGCTGCTCCAAACGCTCAACCAGAATGGCCTAGGGAAAAAATACACATACCGTTGTAATCGGGCGAGTTTCTACTTTCAGATGCAAGAGGAATTTTTGGGATAGGTCAATCCGTTCGCGAGATATGGGAGTTTGAAGCTAAGAAATGGTTGAGAAGACAACAAATTTTTCGCAATTCTGCTGCTCCAAACGCTTAACAAGAATGGCCTAGGGAAAAAATACACATACCATTGTAATCGGGCGAGTTTCTACTTTCAGATGCAATAGGAATTTTTGGGTTAGGTCAATCCGTTCGCGAGATATGGGAGTTTGAAGCTAAGAAATGGTTGAGAAGGCAAAAAATTTTTCGCAATTCTGCTGCTCCAAACGCTTAACCAGAATGGCGTAGGGAAAAAATACACATACCGTTGTAATCGGGCGAGTTGCTACTTTCAGATGCAATAGGAATTTTTGGGATAGGTCAATCCGTTCGCGAGATATGGGAGTTTGAAGCCAAGAAATGGTTGAGAAGGCAAAAAATTTTTCGCAATTCTGCTGCTCCAAACGCTTAACCAGAATGGCCTAGGGAAAAAATACACATACCGCTGTAATCGGGCGAGTTTTTACTTTCAGATGCAACAGGAATTTTTGGTTTAGGTCAATCCGTTCGCGAGATATGGGAGTTTGAAGCTAAGAAATGGTTGAGAATACAAAAACTTTTTCGCACTTCTGCTGCTCCAAACGCTTAACCAGAATGGCCTAGGGAAAAAATACACATACCGTTGTAATCGGGCGAGTTTCGACTTTCAGAAGCGATAGGAATTTTTGGGTTAGGTCAATCCGTTCGCGAGATATGGGAGTTTGAAGCCAAGAAATGGTTAAGAAGGCAAAAAATTTTTCGCAATTCTGCTGCTTCACACGCTTAACAAGAATGGCCTAGGGAAAAAATACACATACCGTTGTAATCGGGCGAGTTTCTACTTTCAGATGCAACAGGAATTTTTGGGTTAGGTCAATCCGTTCGCGAGATATGGGAGTTTGAAGCTAAGAAATGGTTGAGAAGGCAAAAAATTTTTCGCAATTCTGCTGCTCCAAACGCTTAACCATAATGGCCTAGGGAAAAAATACACATACCGTTGTAATCGGGCGAGTTTCGACTTTCAGAAGCGATAGGAATTTTTGGGTTAGGTCAATCCGTTCGCGAGGTATGGGAGTTTGAAGCCAAGAAATGGTTAAGAAGGCAAAAAATTGTTCGCAATTCTGCTGCTTCAAACGCTTAACAAGAATGGCCTAGGGAAAAAATACACATACCGTTGTAATCGGGCGAGTTTCTACTTTCAGATGCAACAGGAATTTTTGGGTTAGGTCAATCCGTTCGCGAGATATGGGAGTTTGAAGCTAAGAAATGGTTGAGAAGGCAAAAAATTTTTCGCAATTCTGCTGCTCCAAACGCTTAACCATAATGGCCTAGGGAAAAAATACACATACCTTTGTAATCGGGCGAGTTTCTACTTTCAGATGCAACAGGAATTTTTGGGTTAGGTCAATCCGTTCGCGAGATATGGGAGTTTGAAGCTAAGAAATGGTTGAGAAGACAACAAATTTTTCGCACTTCTGCTGCTCCAAACGCTTAACCAGAATGGCCTAGTGAAAAAATACACATACCGTTGTAACCGGGCGAGTTTCTACTTTCAGATGCAACAGGAATTTTTGGGTTAGGTCAATCCGTTCGCGAGATATGGGAGTTTGACGCTAAGAAATGGTTGAGAAGACAACAAATTTTTCGAAATTCTGCTGCTCCAAACGCTTAACCAGAATGGCCTAGGGAAAAAATACACATACCGTTGTAATCGGGCGAGTTTCTACTATCAGATGCAATAGGAATTTTTGGGTTAGGTCAATCCGTTCGCGAGATATGGGAGTTTGAAGCCAAGAAATGGTTGAGAAGGCAAAAAATTTTTCGCAATTCTGCTGCTCCAAACGCTTAACCAGAATGGCCTAGGGAAAAAATACACATACCGTTGTAATCGGGCGAGTTTCTACTATCAGATGCAATAGGAATTTTTGGGTTAGGTCAATCCGTTCGCGAGATATAGGAGTTTGAAGCCAAGAAATGGTTGAGAAGGCAAAAAATTTTTCGCAATTCTGCTGCTCCAAACGCTTAACCAGAATGGCCTAGGGAAAAAATACACATACCGTTGTAATCGGGCGAGTTTCGACTTTCAGAAGCAATAGGAATTTTTGGGTTAGGTCAATCCGTTCGCGAGATATGGGAGTTTGAAGCCAAGAAATGGTTGGGAAGGCAACAAATTTTTCGCAATTCTGCTGCTCCAAACGCTTAACAAGAATGGCCTAGGGAAAAAATACACATACCGTTGTAATCGGGCGAGTTTCTACTTTCAGATGCAACAGGAATTTTTGGGTTAGGTCAATCCGTTCGCGAGAAATGGGAGTTTGAAGCTAAGAAATGGTTGAGAAGACAACAAATTTTTCGCACTTCTGCTGCTCCAAACGCTCAACCAGAATGGCCTAGGGAAAAAATACACATACCGTTGTAATCGGGCGAGTTTCTACTTTCAGATGCAATTGGAATTTTTGGGTTAGGTCAATCCGTTCGCGAGATATAGGAGTTTGAAGCCAAGAAATGGTTGAGAAGGCAAAAAATTTTTCGCAATTCTGCTGCTCCAAACGCTTAACAAGAATGGCCTAGGGAAAAAATACACATACCTCTGTAATCGGGCGAGTTTCTACTTTCAGATGCAACAGGAATTTTTGGGATAGGTCAATCCGTTCGCGAGATATGGGAGTTTGAAGCTAAGAAATGGTTGAGAAGACAACAAATTTTTCGCAATTCTGCTGCTCCAAACGCTTAACAAGAATGGCCTAGGGAAAAAATACACATACCATTGTAATCGGGCGAGTTTCTACTTTCAGATGCAATAGGAATTTTTGGGTTAGGTCAATCCGTTCGCGAGATATGGGAGTTTGAAGCCAAGAAATGGATGAGAAGGCAAAAAATTTTTCGCAATTCTGCTGCTCCAAACGCTTAACCAGAATGGCCTAGGGAAAAAATACACATACCGTTGTAATCGGGCGAGTTTCGACTTTCAGAAGCAATAGGAATTTTTGGGTTAGGTCAATCCGTTCGCGAGATATGGGAGTTTGAAGCCAAGAAATGGTTGGGAAGGCAACAAATTTTTCGCAATTCTGCTGCTCCAAACGCTTAACAAGAATGGCCTAGGGAAAAAATACACATACCGTTGTAATCGGGCGAGTTTCTACTTTCAGATGCAACAGGAATTTTTGGGTTAGGTCAATCCGTTCGCGAGAAATGGGAGTTTGAAGCTAAGAAATGGTTGAGAAGACAACAAATTTTTCGCACTTCTGCTGCTCCAAACGCTCAACCAGAATGGCCTAGGGAAAAAATACACATACCGTTGTAATCGGGCGAGTTTCTACTTTCAGATGCAATTGGAATTTTTGGGTTATGTCAATCCGTTCGCGAGATATAGGAGTTTGAAGCCAAGAAATGGTTGAGAAGGCAAAAAATTTTTCGCAATTCTGCTGCTCCAAACGCTTAACAAGAATGGCCTAGGGAAAAAATACACATACCTCTGTAATCGGGCGAGTTTCTACTTTCAGATGCAACAGGAATTTTTGGGATAGGTCAATCCGTTCGCGAGATATGGGAGTTTGAAGCTAAGAAATGGTTGAGAAGACAACAAATTTTTCGCAATTCTGCTGCTCCAAACGCTTAACAAGAATGGCCTAGGGAAAAAATACACATACCATTGTAATCGGGCGAGTTTCTACTTTCAGATGCAATAGGAATTTTTGGGTTAGGTCAATCCGTTCGCGAGATATGGGAGTTTGAAGCCAAGAAATGGATGAGAAGGCAAAAAATTTTTCGCAATTCTGCTGCTCCAAACGCTCAACCAGAATGGCCTAGGGAAAAAATTCACATACCGTTGTAATCGGGCGAGTTTCTACTTTCAGATGCAATAGGAATTTTTGGGTTAGGTCAATCCGTTCGCGAGATATAGGAGTTTGAAGCCAAGAATTGGTTGAGAAGGCAAAAAATTTTTCGTAATTCTGCTGCTCCAAACGCTTAACCAGAATGGCCTAGGGTAAAAATACACATACCGTTGTAATCGGGCGAGTTTCTACTTTCAGATGCAACAGGAATTTTTGGGTTAGGTCAATCCGTTCGCGAGATATGGGAGTTTGAAGCTAAGAAATGGTTGAGAAGACAACAAATTTTTCGCACTTCTGCTGCTCCAAACGCTCAACCAGAATGGCCTAGGGAAAAAATACACATACCGTTGTAATCGGGCGAGTTTCTACTTTCAGATGCAATAGGAATTCTTGGGTTAGGTCAATCCGTTCGCGAGATATGGGAGTTTGAAGCCAAGGAATGGTTGAGAAGGCAAAAAATTTTTCGCAATTCTGCTCCTCCAAACGCTTAACCAGAATGGCCTAGGGAAAAAATACATATACCGTTGTAATCGGGCGAGTTTCTACTTTCAGATGCAACGGGAATTTTTGGGTTAGGTCAATCCGTTCGCGAGATATGGGAGTTTGAAGCTAAGAAATGGTTGAGAAGACAACAAATTTTTCGCACTTCTGCTGCTCCAAACGCTCAACCACAATGGCCTAGGGAAAAAATACACATACCGTTGTAATCGGGCGAGTTTCTACTTTCAGATGCAATTGGAATTTTTGGGTTAGGTCAATCCGTTCGCGAGATATAGGAGTTTGAAGCCAAGAAATGGTTGAGAAGGCAAAAAATTTTTCGCAATTCTGCTGCTCCAAACGCTTAACCAGAATGGCCTAGGGAAAAAATACACATACCGTTGTAATCGGGCGAGTTTCGACTTTCAGAAGCAATAGGAATTTTTGGGTTAGGTCAATCCGTTCGCGAGATATGGGAGTTTGAAGCCAAGAAATGGTTGGGAAGGCAACAAATTTTTCGCAATTCTGCTGCTCCAAACGCTTAACAAGAATGGCCTAGGGAAAAAATACACATACCGTTGTAATCGGGCGAGTTTCTACTTTCAGATGCAATTGGAATTTTTGGGTTAGGTCAATCCGTTCGCGAGATATAGGAGTTTGAAGCCAAGAAATGGTTGAGAAGGCAAAAAATTTTTCGCAATTCTGCTGCTCCAAACGCTTAACAAGAATGGCCTAGGGAAAAAATACACATACCTCTGTAATCGGGCGAGTTTCTACTTTCAGATGCAACAGGAATTTTTGGGATAGGTCAATCCGTTCGCGAGATATGGGAGTTTGAAGCTAAGAAATGGTTGAGAAGACAACAAATTTTTCGCAATTCTGCTGCTCCAAACGCTTAACAAGAATGGCCTAGGGAAAAAATACACATACCATTGTAATCGGGCGAGTTTCTACTTTCAGATGCAATAGGAATTTTTGGGTTAGGTCAATCCGTTCGCGAGATATGGGAGTTTGAAGCTAAGAAATGGTTGAGAAGGCAAAAAATTTTTCGCAATTCTGCTGCTCCAAACGCTTAACCAGAATGGCGTAGGGAAAAAATACACATACCGTTGTAATCGGGCGAGTTGCTACTTTCAGATGCAATAGGAATTTTTGGGATAGGTCAATCCGTTCGCGAGATATGGGAGTTTGAAGCCAAGAAATGGTTGAGAAGGCAAAAAATTTTTCGCAATTCTGCTGCTCCAAACGCTTAACCAGAATGGCCTAGGGAAAAAATACACATACCGTTGTAATCGGGCGAGTTTCGACTTTCAGAAGCGATAGGAATTTTTGGGTTAGGTCAATCCGTTCGCGAGATATGGGAGTTTGAAGCCAAGAAATGGTTAAGAAGGCAAAAAATTTTTCGCAATTCTGCTGCTTCAAACGCTTAACAAGAATGGCCTAGGGAAAAAATACACATACCGTTGTAATCGGGCGAGTTTCTACTTTCAGATGCAATAGGAATTCTTGGGTTAGGTCAATCCGTTCGCGAGATATGGGAGTTTGAAGCCAAGGAATGGTTGAGAAGGCAAAAAATTTTTCGCAATTCTGCTCCTCCAAACGCTTAACCAGAATGGCCTAGGGAAAAAATACATATACCGTTGTAATCGGGCGAGTTTCTACTTTCAGATGCAACGGGAATTTTTGGGTTAGGTCAATCCGTTCGCGAGATATGGGAGTTTGAAGCTAAGAAATGGTTGAGAAGACAACAAATTTTTCGCACTTCTGCTGCTCCAAACGCTCAACCACAATGGCCTAGGGAAAAAATACACATACCGTTGTAATCGGGCGAGTTTCTACTTTCAGATGCAATTGGAATTTTTGGGTTAGGTCAATCCGTTCGCGAGATATAGGAGTTTGAAGCCAAGAAATGGTTGAGAAGGCAAAAAATTTTTCGCAATTCTGCTGCTCCAAACGCTTAACCAGAATGGCCTAGGGAAAAAATACACATACCGTTGTAATCGGGCGAGTTTCGACTTTCAGAAGCAATAGGAATTTTTGGGTTAGGTCAATCCGTTCGCGAGATATGGGAGTTTGAAGCCAAGAAATGGTTGGGAAGGCAACAAATTTTTCGCAATTCTGCTGCTCCAAACGCTTAACAAGAATGGCCTAGGGAAAAAATACACATACCGTTGTAATCGGGCGAGTTTCTACTTTCAGATGCAATTGGAATTTTTGGGTTAGGTCAATCCGTTCGCGAGATATAGGAGTTTGAAGCCAAGAAATGGTTGAGAAGGCAAAAAATTTTTCGCAATTCTGCTGCTCCAAACGCTTAACAAGAATGGCCTAGGGAAAAAATACACATACCTCTGTAATCGGGCGAGTTTCTACTTTCAGATGCAACAGGAATTTTTGGGATAGGTCAATCCGTTCGCGAGATATGGGAGTTTGAAGCTAAGAAATGGTTGAGAAGACAACAAATTTTTCGCAATTCTGCTGCTCCAAACGCTTAACAAGAATGGCCTAGGGAAAAAATACACATACCATTGTAATCGGGCGAGTTTCTACTTTCAGATGCAATAGGAATTTTTGGGTTAGGTCAATCCGTTCGCGAGATATGGGAGTTTGAAGCTAAGAAATGGTTGAGAAGGCAAAAAATTTTTCGCAATTCTGCTGCTCCAAACGCTTAACCAGAATGGCGTAGGGAAAAAATACACATACCGTTGTAATCGGGCGAGTTGCTACTTTCAGATGCAATAGGAATTTTTGGGATAGGTCAATCCGTTCGCGAGATATGGGAGTTTGAAGCCAAGAAATGGTTGAGAAGGCAAAAAATTTTTCGCAATTCTGCTGCTCCAAACGCTTAACCAGAATGGCCTAGGGAAAAAATACACATACCGTTGTAATCGGGCGAGTTTCGACTTTCAGAAGCGATAGGAATTTTTGGGTTAGGTCAATCCGTTCGCGAGATATGGGAGTTTGAAGCCAAGAAATGGTTAAGAAGGCAAAAAATTTTTCGCAATTCTGCTGCTTCAAACGCTTAACAAGAATGGCCTAGGGAAAAAATACACATACCGTTGTAATCGGGCGAGTTTCTACTTTCAGATGCAACAGGAATTTTTGGGTTAGGTCAATCCGTTCGCGAGATATGGGAGTTTGAAGCTAAGAAATGGTTGAGAAGGCAAAAAATTTTTCGCAATTCTGCTGCTCCAAACGCTTAACCATAATGGCCTAGGGAAAAAATACACATACCGTTGTAATCGGGCGAGTTTCGACTTTCAGAAGCGATAGGAATTTTTGGGTTAGGTCAATCCGTTCGCGAGGTATGGGAGTTTGAAGCCAAGAAATGGTTAAGAAGGCAAAAAATTTTTCGCAATTCTGCTGCTTCAAACGCTTAACAAGAATGGCCTAGGGAAAAAATACACATACCGTTGTAATCGGGCGAGTTTCTACTTTCAGATGCAACAGGAATTTTTGGGTTAGGTCAATCCGTTCGCGAGATATGGGAGTTTGAAGCTAAGAAATGGTTGAGAAGGCAAAAAATTTTTCGCAATTCTGCTGCTCCAAACGCTTAACCATAATGGCCTAGGGAAAAAATACACATACCTTTGTAATCGGGCGAGTTTCTACTTTCAGATGCAACAGGAATTTTTGGGTTAGGTCAATCCGTTCGCGAGATATGGGAGTTTGAAGCTAAGAAATGGTTGAGAAGACAACAAATTTTTCGCACTTCTGCTGCTCCAAACGCTTAACCAGAATGGCCTAGTGAAAAAATACACATACCGTTGTAACCGGGCGAGTTTCTACTTTCAGATGCAACAGGAATTTTTGGGTTAGGTCAATCCGTTCGCGAGATATGGGAGTTTGACGCTAAGAAATGGTTGAGAAGACAACAAATTTTTCGAAATTCTGCTGCTCCAAACGCTTAACCAGAATGGCCTAGGGAAAAAATACACATACCGTTGTAATCGGGCGAGTTTCTACTATCAGATGCAATAGGAATTTTTGGGTTAGGTCAATCCGTTCGCGAGATATGGGAGTTTGAAGCCAAGAAATGGTTGAGAAGGCAAAAAATTTTTCGCAATTCTGCTGCTCCAAACGCTTAACCAGAATGGCCTAGGGAAAAAATACACATACCGTTGTAATCGGGCGAGTTTCTACTATCAGATGCAATAGGAATTTTTGGGTTAGGTCAATCCGTTCGCGAGATATAGGAGTTTGAAGCCAAGAAATGGTTGAGAAGGCAAAAAATTTTTCGCAATTCTGCTGCTCCAAACGCTTAACCAGAATGGCCTAGGGAAAAAATACACATACCGTTGTAATCGGGCGAGTTTCGACTTTCAGAAGCAATAGGAATTTTTGGGTTAGGTCAATCCGTTCGCGAGATATGGGAGTTTGAAGCCAAGAAATGGTTGGGAAGGCAACAAATTTTTCGCAATTCTGCTGCTCCAAACGCTTAACAAGAATGGCCTAGGGAAAAAATACACATACCGTTGTAATCGGGCGAGTTTCTACTTTCAGATGCAACAGGAATTTTTGGGTTAGGTCAATCCGTTCGCGAGAAATGGGAGTTTGAAGCTAAGAAATGGTTGAGAAGACAACAAATTTTTCGCACTTCTGCTGCTCCAAACGCTCAACCAGAATGGCCTAGGGAAAAAATACACATACCGTTGTAATCGGGCGAGTTTCTACTTTCAGATGCAATTGGAATTTTTGGGTTAGGTCAATCCGTTCGCGAGATATAGGAGTTTGAAGCCAAGAAATGGTTGAGAAGGCAAAAAATTTTTCGCAATTCTGCTGCTCCAAACGCTTAACAAGAATGGCCTAGGGAAAAAATACACATACCTCTGTAATCGGGCGAGTTTCTACTTTCAGATGCAACAGGAATTTTTGGGATAGGTCAATCCGTTCGCGAGATATGGGAGTTTGAAGCTAAGAAATGGTTGAGAAGACAACAAATTTTTCGCAATTCTGCTGCTCCAAACGCTTAACAAGAATGGCCTAGGGAAAAAATACACATACCATTGTAATCGGGCGAGTTTCTACTTTCAGATGCAATAGGAATTTTTGGGTTAGGTCAATCCGTTCGCGAGATATGGGAGTTTGAAGCCAAGAAATGGATGAGAAGGCAAAAAATTTTTCGCAATTCTGCTGCTCCAAACGCTCAACCAGAATGGCCTAGGGAAAAAATTCACATACCGTTGTAATCGGGCGAGTTTCTACTTTCAGATGCAATAGGAATTTTTGGGTTAGGTCAATCCGTTCGCGAGATATAGGAGTTTGAAGCCAAGAATTGGTTGAGAAGGCAAAAAATTTTTCGTAATTCTGCTGCTCCAAACGCTTAACCAGAATGGCCTAGGGTAAAAATACACATACCGTTGTAATCGGGCGAGTTTCTACTTTCAGATGCAACAGGAATTTTTGGGTTAGGTCAATCCGTTCGCGAGATATGGGAGTTTGAAGCTAAGAAATGGTTGAGAAGACAACAAATTTTTCGCACTTCTGCTGCTCCAAACGCTCAACCAGAATGGCCTAGGGAAAAAATACACATACCGTTGTAATCGGGCGAGTTTCTACTTTCAGATGCAATAGGAATTCTTGGGTTAGGTCAATCCGTTCGCGAGATATGGGAGTTTGAAGCCAAGGAATGGTTGAGAAGGCAAAAAATTTTTCGCAATTCTGCTCCTCCAAACGCTTAACCAGAATGGCCTAGGGAAAAAATACATATACCGTTGTAATCGGGCGAGTTTCTACTTTCAGATGCAACGGGAATTTTTGGGTTAGGTCAATCCGTTCGCGAGATATGGGAGTTTGAAGCTAAGAAATGGTTGAGAAGACAACAAATTTTTCGCACTTCTGCTGCTCCAAACGCTCAACCACAATGGCCTAGGGAAAAAATACACATACCGTTGTAATCGGGCGAGTTTCTACTTTCAGATGCAATTGGAATTTTTGGGTTAGGTCAATCCGTTCGCGAGATATAGGAGTTTGAAGCCAAGAAATGGTTGAGAAGGCAAAAAATTTTTCGCAATTCTGCTGCTCCAAACGCTTAACCAGAATGGCCTAGGGAAAAAATACACATACCGTTGTAATCGGGCGAGTTTCGACTTTCAGAAGCAATAGGAATTTTTGGGTTAGGTCAATCCGTTCGCGAGATATGGGAGTTTGAAGCCAAGAAATGGTTGGGAAGGCAACAAATTTTTCGCAATTCTGCTGCTCCAAACGCTTAACAAGAATGGCCTAGGGAAAAAATACACATACCGTTGTAATCGGGCGAGTTTCTACTTTCAGATGCAACAGGAATTTTTGGGTTAGGTCAATCCGTTCGCGAGATATGGGAGTTTGAAGCTAAGAAATGGTTGAGAAGACAACAAATTTTTCGCAATTCTGCTGCTCCAAACGCTTAACAAGAATGGCCTAGGGAAAAAATACACATACCATTGTAATCGGGCGAGTTTCTACTTTCAGATGCAATAGGAATTTTTGGGTTAGGTCAATCCGTTCGCGAGATATGGGAGTTTGAAGCTAAGAAATGGTTGAGAAGGCAAAAAATTTTTCGCAATTCTGCTGCTCCAAACGCTTAACCAGAATGGCGTAGGGAAAAAATACACATACCGTTGTAATCGGGCGAGTTGCTACTTTCAGAAGCGATAGGAATTTTTGGGTTAGGTCAATCCGTTCGCGAGATATGGGAGTTTGAAGCCAAGAAATGGTTGAGAAGGCAAAAAATTTTTCGCAATTCTGCTGCTCCAAACGCTTAACCAGAATGGCCTAGGGAAAAAATACACATACCGCTGTAATCGGGCGAGTTTTTACTTTCAGATGCAACAGGAATTTTTGGTTTAGGTCAATCCGTTCGCGAGATATGGGAGTTTGAAGCTAAGAAATGGTTGAGAATACAAAAACTTTTTCGCACTTCTGCTGCTCCAAACGCTTAACCAGAATGGCCTAGGGAAAAAATACACATACCGTTGTAATCGGGCGAGTTTCGACTTTCAGAAGCGATAGGAATTTTTGGGTTAGGTCAATCCGTTCGCGAGATATGGGAGTTTGAAGCCAAGAAATGGTTAAGAAGGCAAAAAATTTTTCGCAATTCTGCTGCTTCAAACGCTTAACAAGAATGGCCTAGGGAAAAAATACACATACCGTTGTAATCGGGCGAGTTTCTACTTTCAGATGCAACAGGAATTTTTGGGTTAGGTCAATCCGTTCGCGAGATATGGGAGTTTGAAGCTAAGAAATGGTTGAGAAGGCAAAAAATTTTTCGCAATTCTGCTGCTCCAAACGCTTAACCATAATGGCCTAGGGAAAAAATACACATACCGTTGTAATCGGGCGAGTTTCGACTTTCAGAAGCGATAGGAATTTTTGGGTTAGGTCAATCCGTTCGCGAGGTATGGGAGTTTGAAGCCAAGAAATGGTTAAGAAGGCAAAAAATTTTTCGCAATTCTGCTGCTTCAAACGCTTAACAAGAATGGCCTAGGGAAAAAACACACATACCGTTGTAATCGGGCGAGTTTCTACTTTCAGATGCAACAGGAATTTTTGGGTTAGGTCAATCCGTTCGCGAGATATGGGAGTTTGAAGCTAAGAAATGGTTGAGAAGGCAAAAAATTTTTCGCAATTCTGCTGCTCCAAACGCTTAACCATAATGGCCTAGGGAAAAAATACACATACCTTTGTAATCGGGCGAGTTTCGACTTTCAGAAGCAATAGGAATTTTTGGGTTAGGTCAATCCGTTCGCGAGATATGGGAGTTTGAAGCCAAGAAATGGTTGGGAAGGCAACAAATTTTTCGCAATTCTGCTGCTCCAAACGCTTAACAAGAATGGCCTAGGGAAAAAATACACATACCGTTGTAATCGGGCGAGTTTCTACTTTCAGATGCAACAGGAATTTTTGGGTTAGGTCAATCCGTTCGCGAGAAATGGGAGTTTGAAGCTAAGAAATGGTTGAGAAGACAACAAATTTTTCGCACTTCTGCTGCTCCAAACGCTCAACCAGAATGGCCTAGGGAAAAAATACACATACCGTTGTAATCGGGCGAGTTTCTACTTTCAGATGCAATTGGAATTTTTGGGTTAGGTCAATCCGTTCGCGAGATATAGGAGTTTGAAGCCAAGAAATGGTTGAGAAGGCAAAAAATTTTTCGCAATTCTGCTGCTCCAAACGCTTAACAAGAATGGCCTAGGGAAAAAATACACATACCTCTGTAATCGGGCGAGTTTCTACTTTCAGATGCAACAGGAATTTTTGGGATAGGTCAATCCGTTCGCGAGATATGGGAGTTTGAAGCTAAGAAATGGTTGAGAAGACAACAAATTTTTCGCAATTCTGCTGCTCCAAACGCTTAACAAGAATGGCCTAGGGAAAAAATACACATACCATTGTAATCGGGCGAGTTTCTACTTTCAGATGCAATAGGAATTTTTGGGTTAGGTCAATCCGTTCGCGAGATATGGGAGTTTGAAGCCAAGAAATGGATGAGAAGGCAAAAAATTTTTCGCAATTCTGCTGCTCCAAACGCTCAACCAGAATGGCCTAGGGAAAAAATTCACATACCGTTGTAATCGGGCGAGTTTCTACTTTCAGATGCAATAGGAATTTTTGGGTTAGGTCAATCCGTTCGCGAGATATAGGAGTTTGAAGCCAAGAATTGGTTGAGAAGGCAAAAAATTTTTCGTAATTCTGCTGCTCCAAACGCTTAACCAGAATGGCCTAGGGTAAAAATACACATACCGTTGTAATCGGGCGAGTTTCTACTTTCAGATGCAACAGGAATTTTTGGGTTAGGTCAATCCGTTCGCGAGATATGGGAGTTTGAAGCTAAGAAATGGTTGAGAAGACAACAAATTTTTCGCACTTCTGCTGCTCCAAACGCTCAACCAGAATGGCCTAGGGAAAAAATACACATACCGTTGTAATCGGGCGAGTTTCTACTTTCAGATGCAATAGGAATTCTTGGGTTAGGTCAATCCGTTCGCGAGATATGGGAGTTTGAAGCCAAGGAATGGTTGAGAAGGCAAAAAATTTTTCGCAATTCTGCTCCTCCAAACGCTTAACCAGAATGGCCTAGGGAAAAAATACATATACCGTTGTAATCGGGCGAGTTTCTACTTTCAGATGCAACGGGAATTTTTGGGTTAGGTCAATCCGTTCGCGAGATATGGGAGTTTGAAGCTAAGAAATGGTTGAGAAGACAACAAATTTTTCGCACTTCTGCTGCTCCAAACGCTCAACCACAATGGCCTAGGGAAAAAATACACATACCGTTGTAATCGGGCGAGTTTCTACTTTCAGATGCAATTGGAATTTTTGGGTTAGGTCAATCCGTTCGCGAGATATAGGAGTTTGAAGCCAAGAAATGGTTGAGAAGGCAAAAAATTTTTCGCAATTCTGCTGCTCCAAACGCTTAACCAGAATGGCCTAGGGAAAAAATACACATACCGTTGTAATCGGGCGAGTTTCGACTTTCAGAAGCAATAGGAATTTTTGGGTTAGGTCAATCCGTTTGCGAGATATGGGAGTTTGAAGCCAAGAAATGGTTGGGAAGGCAACAAATTTTTCGCAATTCTGCTGCTCCAAACGCTTAACAAGAATGGCCTAGGGAAAAAATACACATACCGTTGTAATCGGGCGAGTTTCTACTTTCAGATGCAACAGGAATTTTTGGGTTAGGTCAATCCGTTCGCGAGATATGGGAGTTTGAAGCTAAGAAATGGTTGAGAAGACAACAAATTTTTCGCAATTCTGCTGCTCCAAACGCTTAACAAGAATGGCCTAGGGAAAAAATACACATACCATTGTAATCGGGCGAGTTTCTACTTTCAGATGCAATAGGAATTTTTGGGTTAGGTCAATCCGTTCGCGAGATATGGGAGTTTGAAGCTAAGAAATGGTTGAGAAGGCAAAAAATTTTTCGCAATTCTGCTGCTCCAAACGCTTAACCAGAATGGCGTAGGGAAAAAATACACATACCGTTGTAATCGGGCGAGTTGCTACTTTCAGATGCAATAGGAATTTTTGGGATAGGTCAATCCGTTCGCGAGATATGGGAGTTTGAAGCCAAGAAATGGTTGAGAAGGCAAAAAATTTTTCGCAATTCTGCTGCTCCAAACGCTTAACCAGAATGGCCTAGGGAAAAAATACACATACCGCTGTAATCGGGCGAGTTTTTACTTTCAGATGCAACAGGAATTTTTGGTTTAGGTCAATCCGTTCGCGAGATATGGGAGTTTGAAGCCAAGAAATGGTTAAGAAGGCAAAAAATTTTTCGCAATTCTGCTGCTTCAAACGCTTAACAAGAATGGCCTAGGGAAAAAATACACATACCGTTGTAATCGGGCGAGTTTCTACTTTCAGATGCAACAGGAATTTTTGGGTTAGGTCAATCCGTTCGCGAGATATGGGAGTTTGAAGCTAAGAAATGGTTGAGAAGGCAAAAAATTTTTCGCAATTCTGCTGCTCCAAACGCTTAACCATAATGGCCTAGGGAAAAAATACACATACCGTTGTAATCGGGCGAGTTTCGACTTTCAGAAGCGATAGGAATTTTTGGGTTAGGTCAATCCGTTCGCGAGGTATGGGAGTTTGAAGCCAAGAAATGGTTAAGAAGGCAAAAAATTTTTCGCAATTCTGCTGCTTCAAACGCTTAACAAGAATGGCCTAGGGAAAAAACACACATACCGTTGTAATCGGGCGAGTTTCTACTTTCAGATGCAACAGGAATTTTTGGGTTAGGTCAATCCGTTCGCGAGATATGGGAGTTTGAAGCTAAGAAATGGTTGAGAAGGCAAAAAATTTTTCGCAATTCTGCTGCTCCAAACGCTTAACCATAATGGCCTAGGGAAAAAATACACATACCTTTGTAATCGGGCGAGTTTCTACTTTCAGATGCAACAGGAATTTTTGGGTTAGGTCAATCCGTTCGCGAGATATGGGAGTTTGAAGCTAAGAAATGGTTGAGAAGACAACAAATTTTTCGCACTTCTGCTGCTCCAAACACTTAACCAGAATGGCCTAGTGAAAAAATACACATACCGTTGTAACCGGGCGAGTTTCTACTTTCAGATGCAACAGGAATTTTTGGGTTAGGTCAATCCGTTCGCGAGATATGGGAGTTTGACGCTAAGAAATGGTTGAGAAGACAACAAATTTTTCGAAATTCTGCTGCTCCAAACGCTTAACCAGAATGGCCTAGGGAAAAAATACACATACCGTTGTAATCGGGCGAGTTTCTACTATCAGATGCAATAGGAATTTTTGGGTTAGGTCAATCCGTTCGCGAGATATGGGAGTTTGAAGCCAAGAAATGGTTGAGAAGGCAAAAAATTTTTCGCAATTCTGCTGCTCCAAACGCTTAACCAGAATGGCCTAGGGATAAAAAAAAAAAAAATCCGTTGTAATCGGGCGAGTTTCTACTTTCAGACGCTACAGGAATTTTTGGGTTAGGTCAATCCGTTCGCGAGATATTGGAGTTTGAAGCCAAGAAATGGTTGAGAAGGCAAAAAATTTTTCGCAATTCTGCTTCTCCAAACGCTTAACCAGAATGGCCTAGGGTAAAAATACACATACCGCTGTAATCGGGCGAGTTTCCACTTTCAGAAGCAATAGGAATTTTTGGGTTAGGTCAATCAGTTCGCGAGATATGGGAGTTTGAAGCCAAGAAATGGTTGAGAAGGCAAAAAATTTTTCGCAATTCTGCTGCTCCAAACGCTTAACAAGAATGGCCTAGGGAAAAAATACACATACCGTTGTAATCGGGCGAGTTTCTACTTTCAGATGCAACAGGAATTTTTGGGTTAGGTCAATCCGTTCGGGAGATATGGGAGTTTGAAGCCAAGGAATGGTTGAGAAGACAACAAATTTTTCGCAATTCTGCTGCTCCAAACGCTTAACCAGAATGGCCTAGGGTAAAAATACACATACCGCTGTAATCGGGCGAGTCTCTACTTTCAGATGCAACGGGAATTTTTGGGTTAGGTCAATCCGTTCGCGAGATATGGGAGTTTGACGCTAAGAAATGGTTGAGAAGACAACAAATATTTCGCAATTCTGCTGCTCCAAACGCTTAACCAGAATGGCCTAGGGAAAAAATACACATACCGTTGTAATCGGGCGAGTTTCGACTTTCAGAGGCAATAGGAATTTTTGGGTTAGGTCAATCCGTTCGCGAGATATGGGAGTTTGAAGCCAAGAAATGGTTGGGAAGGCAAAAAATTTTTCGCAATTCTGCTGCTCCAAACGCTTAACAAGAATGGCCTAGGGAAGAAATACACATACCGTCGTAATCGGGCGAGTTTCTACTTTCAGATGCAACAGGAATTTTTGGGTTAGGTCAATCCGTTCGCGAGATATGGGAGTTTGAAGCTAAGAAATGGTTGAGAAGACAACAAATTTTTCGCACTTCTGCTGCTCCAAACGCTCAACCAGAATGGCCTAGGGAAAAAATACACATACCGTTGTAATCGGGCGTGTTTCTAGTTTCAGATGCAATTGGAATTTTGGGGTTAGGTCAATCCGTTCGCGAGATATGGGAGTTTGAAGCCAAGAAATGGTTGAGAAGACAACAAATTTTTCGCACTTCTGCTGCTCCAAACGCTTAACCAGAATGGCCTAGTGAAAAAATACACATACCGTTGTAATCGGGCGAGTTTCTACTTTCAGATGCAATTGGAATTTTTGGGTTAGGTCAATCCGTTCGCGAGATATGGGAGTTTGAAGCCAAGAAATGGTTGAGAAGACAACAAATTTTTCGCACTTCTGCTGCTCCAAACGCTTAACCAGAATGGACTAGGGAAAAAATACACATACCGTTGTAATCGGGCGCGTTTCGACTTTCAGAAGCAGTAGGAATTTTTGGGTTAGGTCAATCCGTTCGCGAGATATGGGAGTTTGAAGCCAAGGAATGGTTGAGAAGGCAAAAAATTTTTCGCAATTCTGCTGCTCCAAACGCTTAACCAGAATGGCGTAGGGAAAAAATACACATACCGTTGTAATCGGGCGAGTTGCTACTTTCAGATGCAATAGGAATTTTTGGGATAAGTCAATCCGTTCGCGAGATATGGGAGTTTGAAGCCAAGAAATGGTTGAGAAGGCAAAAAATTTTTCGCAATTCTGCTGCTCCAAACGCTTAACCAGAATGGCCTAGGGAAAAAATACACATACCGCTGTAATCGGGCGAGTTTTTACTTTCAGATGCAACAGGAATTTTTGGTTTAGGTCAATCCGTTCGCGAGATATGGGAGTTTGAAGCTAAGAAATGGTTGAGAATACAAAAACTTTTTCGCACTTCTGCTGCTCCAAACGCTTAACCAGAATGGCCTAGGGAAAAAATACACATACCGTTGTAATCGGGCGAGTTTCGACTTTCAGAAGCGATAGGAATTTTTGGGTTAGGTCAATCCGTTCGCGAGATATGGGAGTTTGAAGCCAAGAAATGGTTAAGAAGGCAAAAAATTTTTCGCAATTCTGCTGCTTCAAACGCTTAACAAGAATGGCCTAGGGAAAAAATACACATACCGTTGTAATCGGGCGAGTTTCTACTTTCAGATGCAACAGGAATTTTTGGGTTAGGTCAATCCGTTCGCGAGATATGGGAGTTTGAAGCTAAGAAATGGTTGAGAAGGCAAAAAATTTTTCGCAATTCTGCTGCTCCAAACGCTTAACCATAATGGCCTAGGGAAAAAATACACATACCTTTGTAATCGGGCGAGTTTCTACTTTCAGATGCAACAGGAATTTTTGGGTTAGGTCAATCCGTTCGCGAGTTATGGGAGTTTGAAGCTAAGAAATGGTTGAGAAGACAACAAATTTTTCGCACTTCTGCTGCTCCAAACGCTTAACCAGAATGGCCTAGTGAAAAAATACACATACCGTTGTAACCGGGCGAGTTTCTACTTTCAGATGCAACAGGAATTTTTGGGTTAGGTCAATCCGTTCGCGAGATATGGGAGTTTGACGCTAAGAAATGGTTGAGAAGACAACAAATTTTTCGAAATTCTGCTGCTCCAAACGCTTAACCAGAATGGCCTAGGGAAAAAATACACATACCGTTGTAATCGGGCGAGTTTCTACTATCAGATGCAATAGGAATTTTTGGGTTAGGTCAATCCGTTCGCGAGATATGGGAGTTTGAAGCCAAGAAATGGTTGAGAAGGCAAAAAATTTTTCGCAATTCTGCTGCTCCAAACGCTTAACCAGAATGGCCTAGGGATAAAAAAAAAAAAAATCCGTTGTAATCGGGCGAGTTTCTACTTTCAGACGCTACAGGAATTTTTGGGTTAGGTCAATCCATTCGCGAGATATGGGAGTTTGAAGCCAAGAAATGGTTGAGAAGGCAAAAAATTTTTCGCAATTCTGCTTCTCCAAACGCTTAACCAGAATGGCTTAGGGTAAAAATACACATACCGCTGTAATCGGGCGAGTTTCCACTTTCAGAAGCAATAGGAATTTTTGGGTTAGGTCAATCAGTTCGCGAGATATGGGAGTTTGAAACCAAGAAATGGTTGAGAAGGCAAAAAATTTTTCGCAATTCTGCTGCTCCAAACGCTTAACAAGAATGGCCTAGGGAAAAAATACACATACCGTTGTAATCGGGCGAGTTTCTACTTTCAGATGCAACAGGAATTTTTGGGTTAGGTCAATCCGTTCGGGAGATATGGGAGTTTGAAGCCAAGGAATGGTTGAGAAGACAACAAATTTTTCGCAATTCTGCTGCTCCAAACGCTTAACCAGAATGGCCTAGGGTAAAAATACACATACCGCTGTAATCGGGCGAGTCTCTACTTTCAGATGCAACGGGAATTTTTGGGTTAGGTCAATCCGTTCGCGAGATATGGGAGTTTGACGCTAAGAAATGGTTGAGAAGACAACAAATATTTCGCAATTCTGCTGCTCCAAACGCTTAACCAGAATGGCCTAGGGAAAAAATACACATACCGTTGTAATCGGGCGAGTTTCGACTTTCAGAAGCAATAGGAATTTTTGGGTTAGGTCAATCCGTTCGCGAGATATGGGAGTTTGAAGCCAAGAAATGGTTGGGAAGGCAAAAAATTTTTCGCAATTCTGCTGCTCCAAACGCTTAACAAGAATGGCCTAGGGAAGAAATACACATACCGTCGTAATCGGGCGAGTTTCTACTTTCAGATGCAACAGGAATTTTTGGGTTAGGTCAATCCGTTCGCGAGATATGGGAGTTTGAAGCTAAGAAATGGTTGAGAAGACAACAAATTTTTCGCACTTCTGCTGCTCCAAACGCTCAACCAGAATGGCCTAGGGAAAAAATACACATACCGTTGTAATCGGGCGTGTTTCTAGTTTCAGATGCAATTGGAATTTTGGGGTTAGGTCAATCCGTTCGCGAGATATGGGAGTTTGAAGCCAAGAAATGGTTGAGAAGGCAAAAAATTTTTCGCAATTCTGCTGCTCCAAACGCTTAACCAGAATGGCCTAGGGAAAAAATACACATACCGCTGTAATCGGGCGAGTTTCTACTTTCAGATGCAACAGGAATTTTTGGTTCAAGTCAATCCGTTCGCGAGATATGGGAGTTTGAAGCTAAGAAATGGTTGAGAAGACAACAAATTTTTCGCACTTCTGCTGCTCCAAACGCTTAACCAGAATGGCCTAGTGAAAAAATACACATACCGTTGTAATCGGGCGAGTTTCTACTTTCAGATGCAATTGGAATTTTTGGGTTAGGTCAATCCGTTCGCGAGATATGGGAGTTTGAAGCCAAGAAATGGTTGAGAAGACAACAAATTTTTCGCACTTCTGCTGCTCCAAACGCTTAACCAGAATGGACTAGGGAAAAAATACACATACCGTTGTAATCGGGCGCGTTTCGACTTTCAGAAGCAGTAGGAATTTTTGGGTTAGGTCAATCCGTTCGCGAGATATGGGAGTTTGAAGCCAAGGAATGGTTGAGAAGGCAAAAAATTTTTCGCAATTCTGCTGCTCCAAACGCTTAACCAGAATGGCCGAGGGAAAAAATAAACATACCGTTGTAATCGGGCGAGTTTCTACTTTCAGATGCAACAGGAATTTTTGGGTTAGGTCAATCCGTTCGCGAGATATGGGAGTTTGAAGCTAAGAAATGGTTGAGAAGACAACAAATTTTTCGCACTTCTGCTGCTCCAAACGCTCAACCAGAATGGCCTAGGGAAAAAATACACATACCGTTGTAATCGGGCGAGTTTCTACTTTCAGATGCAATAGGAATTTTTGGGTTAGGTCAATCCGTTCGCGAGATATGGGAGTTTGAAGCCAAGGAATGGTTGAGAAGGCAAAAAATTTTTCGCAATTCTGCTCCTCCAAACGCTTAACCAGAATGGCCTAGGGAAAAAATACACATACCGTTGTAATCGGGCGAGTTTCTACTTTCAGATGCAACGGGAATTTTTGGGTTAGGTCAATCCGTTCGCGAGATATGGGAGTTTGAAGCTAAGAAATGGTTGAGAAGACAACAAATTTTTCGCACTTTTGCTGCTCCAAACGCTCAACCAGAATGGCCTAGGGAAAAAATACACATACCGTTGTAATCGGGCGTGTTTCTACTTTCAGATGCAATTGGAATTTTTGGGTTAGGTCAATCCGTTCGCGAGATATAGGAGTTTGAAGACAAGAAATGGTTGAGAAGGCAAAAAATTTTTCGCAATTCTGCTGCTCCAAAAGCATAACCAGAATGGCCTAGGGAAAAAATACACATACCGTTGTAATCGGGCGAGTTTCGACTTTCAGAAGCAATAGGAATTTTTGGGTTAGGTCAATCCGCTCGCGAGATATGGGAGTTTGAAGCCAAGAAATGGTTGGGAAGGCAACAAATTTTTCGCAATTCTGCTGCTCCAAACGCTTAACAAGAATGGCCTAGGGAAAAAATACACATACCGTTGTAATCGGGCGAGTTTCTACTTTCAGATGCAACAGGAATTTTTGGGTTAGGTCAATCCGTTCGCGAGATATGGGAGTTTGAAGCTAAGAAATGGTTGAGAAGACAACAAATTTTTCGCACTTCTGCTGCTCCAAACGCTCAACCAGAATGGCCTAGGGAAAAAATTCACATACCGTTGTAATCGGGCGAGTTTCTACTTTCAGATGCAATAGGAATTTTTGGGTTAGGTCAATCCGTTCGCGTGATATAGGAGTTTGAAGCCAAGAATTGGTTGAGAAGGCAAAAAATTTTTCGTAATTCTGCTGCTCCAAACGCTTAACCAGAATGGCCTAGGGAAAAAATACACATACCGTTGTAATCGGGCGAGTTTCTACTTTCAGACGCTACAGGAATTTTTGGGTTAGGTCAATCCGTTCGCGAGATATGGGAGTTTGAAGCCAAGAAATGGTTGAGAAGGCAAAAAATTTTTCGCAATTCTGCTGCTCCAAACGCTTAACCAGAATGGCCTAGGGTAAAAATACACATACCGTTGTAATCGGGCGAGTTTCTACTTTCAGATGCAACAGGAATTTTTGGGTTAGGTCAATCCGTTCGCGAGATATGGGAGTTTGAAGCTAAGAAATGGTTGAGAAGACAACAAATTTTTCGCACTTCTGCTGCTCCAAACGCTCAACCAGAATGGCCTAGGGAAAAAATACACATACCGTTGTAATCGGGCGAGTTTCTACTTTCAGATGCAATAGGAATTCTTGGGTTAGGTCAATCCGTTCGCGAGATATGGGAGTTTGAAGCCAAGGAATGGTTGAGAAGGCAAAAAATTTTTCGCAATTCTGCTCCTCCAAACGCTTAACCAGAATGGCCTAGGGAAAAAATACATATACCGTTGTAATCGGGCGAGTTTCTACTTTCAGATGCAACGGGAATTTTTGGGTTAGGTCAATCCGTTCGCGAGATATGGGAGTTTGAAGCTAAGAAATGGTTGAGAAGACAACAAATTTTTCGCACTTCTGCTGCTTCAAACGCTCAACCAGAATGGCCTAGGGAAAAAATACACATACCGTTGTAATCGGGCGAGTTTCTACTTTCAGATGCAATTGGAATTTTTGGGTTAGGTCAATCCGTTCGCGAGATATAGGAGTTTGAAGCCAAGAAATGGTTGAGAAGGCAAAAAATTTTTCGCAATTCTGCTGCTCCAAACGCTTAACCAGAATGGCCAAGGGAAAAAATACACATACCGTTGTAATCGGGCGAGTTTCGACTTTCAGAAGCAATAGGAATTTTTGGGTTAGGTCAATCCGTTCGCGAGATATGGGAGTTTGAAGCCAAGAAATGGTTGGGAAGGCAACAAATTTTTCGCAATTCTGCTGCTCCAAACGCTCAACCAGAATGGCCTAGGGAAAAAATACACATACCGTTGTAATCGGGCGAGTTTCTACTTTCAGATGCAATTGGAATTTTTGGGTTAGGTCAATCCGTTCGCGAGATATAGGAGTTTGAAGCCAAGAAATGGTTGAGAAGGCAAAAAATTTTTCGCAATTCTGCTGCTCCAAACGCTTAACAAGAATGGCCTAGGGAAAAAATACACATACCCCTGTAATCGGGCGAGTTTCTACTTTCAGATGCAACAGGAATTTTTGGGATAGGTCAATCCGTTCGCGAGATATGGGAGTTTGAAGCTAAGAAATGGTTGAGAAGACAACAAATTTTTCGCAATTCTGCTGCTCCAAACGCTTAACAAGAATGGCCTAGGGAAAAAATACACATACCATTGTAATCGGGCGAGTTTCTACTTTCAGATGCAATAGGAATTTTTGGGTTAGGTCAATCCGTTCGCGAGATATGGGAGTTTGAAGCCAAGAAATGGATGAGAAGGCAAAAAATTTTTCGCAATTCTGCTGCTCCAAACGCTCAACCAGAATGGCCTAGGGAAAAAATTCACATACCGTTGTAATCGGGCGAGTTTCTACTTTCAGATGCAATAGGAATTTTTGGGTTAGGTCAATCCGTTCGCGAGATATAGGAGTTTGAAGCCAAGAATTGGTTGAGAAGGCAAAAAATTTTTCGTAATTCTGCTGCTCCAAACGCTTAACCAGAATGGCCTAGGGAAAAAATACACATACCGTTGTAATCGGGCGAGTTTCTACTTTCAGATGCAATTGGAATTTTTGGGTTAGGTCAATCCGTTCGCGAGATATAGGAGTTTGAAGCCAAGAAATGGTTGGGAAGGCAAAAAATTTTTCGCAATTCTGCTGCTCCAAACGCTTAACCAGAATGGCCTAGGGAAAAAATACACATACCGTTGTAATCGGGCGAGTTTCGACTTTCAGAAGCAATAGGAATTTTTGGGTTAGGTCAATCCGTTCGCGAGATATGGGAGTTTGAAGCCAAGAAATGGTTCAGAAGGCAAAATATTTTTCGCAATTCTGCTGCTCCAAACGCTTAACAAGAAGGGCCTAGGGAAAAAATACACATACCGTTGTAATCGGGCGAGCTTCGACTTTCAGAAGCAATAGGAAATTTTGGGTTAGGTCAATCCGTTCGCGAGATATGGGAGTTTGAAGCCAAGAAATGGTTGAGAAGGCAAAAAATTTTTCGCAATTTTGCTGCTCCAAACGCTTAACAAGAATGGCTTAGGGTAAAAATACACATACCGCTGTAATCGGGCGAGTTTCTACTTTCAGACGCAACAGGAATTTTTGAGTGAGGTCAATCCGTTCGCGAGATATGGGAGTTTGAAGCCAAGAAATGGTTGAGAAGGCAAAAAATTTTTCGCAATTCTGCTGCTCCAAACGCTTAACCAGAATGGCCTAGGGAAAAAATACACATACCGTTCTAATCGGGCGAGTTTCTACTTTCAGACGCTACAGGAATTTTTGGGTTAGGTCAATCCGTTCGCGAGATATGGGAGTTTGAAGCCAAGAATTGGTTGAGAAGGCAAAAAATTTTTCGCAATTCTGCTGCTCCAAACGCTTAACCAGAATGGCCTAGGGTAAAAATACACATACCGCTGTAATCGGGCGAGTTTCGACTTTCAGAAGCAATAGGAATTTTTGGGTTAGGTCAATCCGTTCGCGAGATATGGGAGTTTGAAGCCAAGAAATGGTTGAGAAGGCAAAAAATTTTTCGCAATTCTGCTGCTCCAAACGCTTAACAAGAATGGCCTAGGGAAAAAATACACATACCGTTGTAATCGGGCGAGTTCCTACTTTCAGATTCAATTGGAATTTTTGGGTTAGGTCAATCCGTTCGCGAGATATGGGAGTTTGAAGCTAAGAAATGGTTGAGAAGACAACAAATTTTTCGCACTTCTGCTGCTCCAAACGCTTAACCAGAATGGCCTAGGGAAAAAATACACATACCGCTGTAATCGGGCGAGTTTCGACTTTCAGAAGCAATAGGAATTTTTGGGTTAGGTCAATCCGTTCGCGAGATATGGGAGTTTGACGCTAAGAAATGGTTGAGAAGACAACAAATTTTTCGAAATTCTGCTGCTCCAAACGCTTAACCAGAATGGCCTAGGGAAAAAATACACATACCGTTGTAATCGGGCGAGTTTCTACTTTCAGATGCAACGGGAATTTTTGGGTTAGGTCAATCCGTTCGCGAGATATGGGAGTTTGAAGCCAAGAAATGGTTGAGAAGGCGAAAAATTTTTCGCAATTATGCTGCTCCAAACGCTTAACAAGAATGGCCTAGGGAAAAAATACACATACCGAGGTAATCGGGCGAGTTTCTACTTTCAGACGCTACAGGAATTTTTGGGTTAGGTCAATCCGTTCGCGAGATATGGGAGTTTGAAGTCAAGAAATGGTTGAGAAGGCAAAAAATTTTTCGCAATTCTGCTGCTCCAAACGCTTAACAAGAATGCCCTAGGGAAAAAATACACATACCGTTGTAATCGGGCGAGTTTCTACTTTCAGATGCAACTGGAATTTTTGGGTTAGGTCAATCCGTTCGCGAGATATGGGATATTGACGATAAGAAATGGTTGAGAAGACAACAAATTTTTCGCAATTCTGCTGCTCCAAACGCTTAACCAGAATGGCCTAGGGAAAAAATACACATACCGCTGTAATCGGGCGAGTTTCGACTTTCAGAAGCAATAGGAATTTTTGGGTTAGGTCAATCCGTTCGCGAGGTATGGGAGTTTGACGCTAAGAAATGGTTGAGAAGACAACAAATTTTTCGAAATTCTGCTGCTCCAAACGTTTAACCAGAATGGCCTAGGGAAAAAATACACATACCGTTGTAATCGGGCGAGTTTCTACTTTCAGATGCAACGGGAATTTTTGGGTTAGGTCAATCCGTTCGCGAGATATGGGAGTTTGACGATAAGAAATGGTTGAGAAGACAACAAATTTTTCGCAATTCTGCTGCTCCAAACGCTTAACCAGAATGGCCTAGGGAAAAAATACACATACCGTTGTAATCGGGCGAGTTTCTACTTTCAGATGCAATAGGAATTTTTGGGTTAGGTCAATCCGTTCGCGAAATATGGGAGTTTGTAGCCAAGAAATGGTTGAGAAGGCAAAAAATTTTTCGCAATTCTGCTGCTCCAAACGCTTAACCAGAATGGCCTAGGGAAAAAATACACATACCGTTGTAATCGGGCGAGTTTCTACTTTCAGATGCAACGGGAATTTTTGGGTTAGGTCAATCCGCTCGCGAGATATGGGAGTTTGACGCTAAGAAATGGTTGAGAAGACAACAAATTTTTCGCAATTCTGCTGCTCCAAACGCTTAACCAGAATGGCCTAGGGAAGAAATACACATACCGAGGTAATCGGGCGAGTTTCTACTTTCAGATGCAATAGGAATTTTTAGGTTAGGTCAATCCGTTCGCGAGATATGGGAGTTTGAAGCCAAGAAATGGTTGAGAAGGCAAAAAATTTTTCGCAATTCTGCTGCTTCAAACGCTTAACCAGAATGGCCTAGGGAAAAAATACACATACCGCTGTAATCGGGCGAGTTTCTACTTTCAGATGCAACAGGAATTTTTGGTTTAGGTCAATCCGTTCGCGAGATATGGGAGTTTGAGGCTAAGAAATGGTTGAGAAGGCAAAAAATTTTTCGCAATTCTGCTGCTCCAAACGCTTAACCAGAATGGCCTAGGGTAAAAATACACATACCGCTGTAATCGGGCGAGTTTCTACTTTCAGATGCAACGGGAATTTTTGGGTTAGGTCAATCCGCTCGCGAGATATGGGAGTTTGAGGCTAAGAAATGGTTGAGAAGACAACAAATTTTTCGCACTTCTGCTGCTCCAAACGCTTAAACAGAATGGCCTGCGGAAACAATACACATACCGTTGTAATCGGGCTAGTTTCGACTTTCAGAAGCAAAAGGAATTTTTGGGATAGGTCAATCCGTTCGCGAGATATGGGAGTTTGAAGCCATGAAATGGTTGAGAAGGCAAAAAATTTTTCGCAATTCTGCTGCTCCAAACGCTTAACCAGAATGGCCTAGGGAAAAAATACACATACCGTTGTAATATGGCGAGTTTCTACTTTCAGATGCAACGGGAATTTTTGGGATAGGTCAATCCGTTCGCGAGATATCGGAGTTTGAAGCCAAGAAATGGTTGAGAAGGCAAAAAATTTTTCGCAATTCTGCTGCTTCAAACGCTTAACCAGAATGGCCTAGGGAAAAAATACACATACCGCTGTAATCGGGCGAGTTTCTACTTTCAGATGCAACAGGAATTTTTGGTTTAGGTCAATCCGTTCGCGAGATATGGGAGTTTGAGGCTAAGAAATGGTTGAGAAGACAACAAATTTTTCGCACTTCTGCTGCTCCAAACGCTTAAACAGAATGGCCTACGGAAACAATACACATACCGTTGTAATCGGGCGAGTTTCGACTTTCAGAAGCAATAGGAATTTTTGGGTTAGGTCAATCCGTTCGCGAGATATGGGAGTTTGAAGCCATGAAATGGTTGAGAAGGCAAAAAATTTTTCGCAATTCTGCTGCTCCAAACGCTTAACCAGAATGGCCTAGGGAAAAAATACACATACCGTTGTAATCGGGCGAGTTTCTACTTTCAGATGCAATCGGAATTTTTGGGTTAGGTCAATCCGTTCGCGAGATATGGGAGTTTGAAGCCAAGAAATGGTTGAGAAGGCAAAAAATTTTTCGCAATTCTGCTGCTCCAAACGCTTAACAAGAATGGCCTAGGGAAAAAATACACATACCGTTGTAATCGGGCGAGTTTCCATTTTCAGACGCTACAGGAATTTTTGGGTTAGGTCAATCCGTTCGCGAGATATGGGAGTTTGAAGCCAAGAAATGGTTAAGAAGGCGAACAATTTTTCGCAATTCTGCTGCTCCAAACGCTTAATCAGAATGGCCTAGGGTAAAAATACACCTACCGCTGTAATCGGGCGAGTTTCTACTTTCAGAAGCAATAGGAATTTTTGGGTTAGGTCAATCGGTTCGCGAGATATGGGAGTTTGAAGCCATGAAATGGTTGAGAAGGCAAAAAATTTTTCGCAATTCTGCTGCTCCAAACGCTTAACAAGAATGGCCTAGGGAAAAAATACACATACCGTTGTAATCGGGCGAGTTTCTACTTTCAGATGCAACAGGAATTTTTGGGATAGGTCAATCCGTTCGCGAGATATGGGAGTTTGAAGCTAAGAAATGGTTGAGAAGACAACAAATTTTTCGCAATTCTGCTGCTCCAAACGCTTAACAAGAATGGCCTAGGGAAAAAATACACATACCATTGTAATCGGGCGAGATTCTACTTTCAGATGCAATAGGAATTTTTGAGTTAGGTCAATCCGTTCGCGAGATATGGGAGTTTGAAGCCAAGAAATGGATGAGAAGGCAAAAAATTTTTCGCAATTCTGCTGCTCCAAACGCTTAACAAGAATGGCCTAGGGAAAAAATACACATACCGTTGTAATCGGGCGAGTTTCCATTTTCAGACGCTACAGGAATTTTTGGGTTAGGTCAATCCGTTCGCGAGATATGGGAGTTTGAAGCCAAGAAATGGTTGAGAAGGCGAACAATTTTTCGCAATTCTGCTGCTCCAAACGCTTAACAAGAATGGCCTAGGGAAAAAATACACATACCGTTGTAATCGGGCGAGCTTCGACTTTCAGAAGCAATAGGAATTTTTGGGTTAGGTCAATCCGTTCGCGAGATATGGGAGTTTGAAGCCAAGAAATGGTTGAGAAGGCAAAAAATTTTTCGCAATTCTGCTGCTCCAAACGCTTAACAAGAATGGCCTAGGGAAAAAATACACATACCGTTGTAATCGGGCGAGTTTCTACTTTCAGACGCTACAGGAATTTTTGGGTTAGGTCAATCCGTTCCCGAGGTATGGGAGTTTGAAGCCAAGAAATGGTTGAGAAGGCGAACAATTTTTCGCAATTCTGCTGCTCCAAACGCTTAACCAGAATGGCCTAGGGTAAAAATACACCTACCGCTGTAATCGGACGAGTTTCTACTTTCAGAAGCAATAGGAATTTTTGGGTTAGGTCAATCCGTTCGCGAGATATGGGAGTTTGAAGCCATGAAATGGTTGAGAAGGCAAAAAATTTTTCGCAATTCTGCTGCTCCAAACGCTTAACAAGAATGGCCTAGGGAAAAAATACACATACCGTTGTAATCGGGCGAGTTTCTACTTTCAGATGCAACAGGAATTTTTGGGATAGGTCAATCCGTTCGCGAGATATGGGAGTTTGAAGCTAAGAAATGGTTGAGAAGGCAAAACATTTTTCGCAATTCTGCTGCTCCAAACGCTTAACAAGAATGGCCTAGGGAAAAAATACACATACCATTGTAATCAGGCGAGTTTCTACTTTCAGATGCAATAGGAATTTTTGGGTTAGGTCAATCCGTTCGCGAGATATGGGAGTTTGAAGCCAAGAAATGGATGAGAAGGCAAAAAATTTTTCGCAATTCTGCTGCTCCAAACGCTTAACAAGAATGGCCTAGGGAAAAAATACACATACCGTTGTAATCGGGCGAGTTTCCATTTTCAGACGCTACAGGAATTTTTGGGTCTGGTCAATCCGTTCGCGAGATATGGGAGTTTGAAGCCAAGAAATGGTTGAGAAGGCGAACAATTTTTCGCAATTCTGCTGCTCCAAACGCTTAACAAGAATGGCCTAGGGAAAAAATACACATACCGTTGTAATCGGGCGAGCTTCGACTTTCAGAAGCAATAGGAATTTTTGGGTTAGGTCAATCCGTTCGCGAGATATGGGAGTTTGAAGCCAAGAAATGGTTGAGAAGGCAAAAAATTTTTCGCAATTCTGCTGCTCCAAACGCTTAACAAGAATGGCCTAGGGAAAAAATACACATACCGTTGTAATCGGGCGAGCTTCGACTTTCAGAAGCAATAGGAATTTTTGGGTTAAGTCAATCCGTTCGCGAGATATGGGAGATTGAAGCCAAGAAATGGTTGAGAAGGCGAACAATTTTTCGCAATTCTGCTGCTCCAAACGCTTAACAAGAATGGCCTAGGGAAAAAATACACATACCGTTGTAATCGCGCGAGTTTCTACTTTCAGACGCTACAGGAATTTTTGGGTTAGGTCAATCCGTTCCCGAGGTATGGGAGTTTGAAGCCAAGAAATGGTTGAGACGGCGAAAAATTTTTCGCAATTCTGCTGCTCCAAACGCTTAACAAGAATGGCGTAGGGTAGAAATACACATACCGCTGTAATCGGGCGAGTTTCTACTTTCAGACGCTAAAGGAATTTTTGGGTTAGGTCAATCCGTTCGCGAGATATGGGAGTTTGAGGCTAAGAAATGGTTGAGAAGACAACAAATTTTTCGCACTTCTGCTGCTCCAAACGCTTAAACAGAATGGCCTACGGAAAAAATACACATACCGTTGTAATCGGGCGAGTTTCGACTTTCAGAAGCAACAGGAATTTTTGAGTTAGGTCAATCCGTTCGCGAGATATGGGAGTTTGAAGCCAAGAAATGGTTGAGAAGGCGAAAAATTTTTCGCAATTCTGTGGCTCCATACGCTTAACCAGAATGGCCTAGGGAAAAAATACACATACCGTTGTAATCGGGCGAGTTTCTACTTTCAGATGCAACAGGAATTTTTGGGTCAGGTCAATCCGTTCGCGAGATATGGGAGTTTGAAGCTAAGAAATGGTTGAGAAGACAACAAATTTTTCGCACTTCTGCTGCTCCAAACGCTTAACCAGAATGGCCTAGGGAAAAAATACACATACCGTTGTAATATGGCGAGTTTCTACTTTCAGATGCAACGGGAATTTTTGGGATAGGTCAATCCGTTCGCGAGATATCGGAGTTTGAAGCCAAGAAATGGTTGAGAAGGCAAAAAATTTTTCGCAATTCTGCTGCTTCAAACGCTTAACCAGAATGGCCTAGGGAAAAAATACACATACCGCTGTAATCGGGCGAGTTTCTACTTTCAGATGCAACAGGAATTTTTGGTTTAGGTCAATCCGTTCGCGAGATATGGGAGTTTGAGGCTAAGAAATGGTTGAGAAGACAACAAATTTTTCGCACTTCTGCTGCTCCAAACGCTTAAACAGAATGGCCTACGGAAACAATACACATACCGTTGTAATCGGGCGAGTTTCGACTTTCAGAAGCAATAGGAATTTTTGGGTTAGGTCAATCCGTTCGCGAGATATGGGAGTTTGAAGCCATGAAATGGTTGAGAAGGCAAAAAATTTTTCGCAATTCTGCTGCTCCAAACGCTTAACCAGAATGGCCTAGGGAAAAAATACACATACCGTTGTAATCGGGCGAGTTTCTACTTTCAGATGCAATCGGAATTTTTGGGTTAGGTCAATCCGTTCGCGAGATATGGGAGTTTGAAGCCAAGAAATGGTTGAGAAGGCAAAAAATTTTTCGCAATTCTGCTGCTCCAAACGCTTAACAAGAATGGCCTAGGGAAAAAATACACATACCGTTGTAATCGGGCGAGTTTCCATTTTCAGACGCTACAGGAATTTTTGGGTTAGGTCAATCCGTTCGCGAGATATGGGAGTTTGAAGCCAAGAAATGGTTGAGAAGGCAAAAAATTTTTCGCAATTCTGCTGCTCCAAACGCTTAACAAGAATGGCCTAGGGAAAAAATACACATACCGCTGTAATCGGGCGAGTTTCTACTTTCAGAAGCAATAGGAATTTTTGGGTTAGGTCAATCGGTTCGCGAGATATGGGAGTTTGAAGCCATGAAATGGTTGAGAAGGCAAAAAATTTTTCGCAATTCTGCTGCTCCAAACGCTTAACAAGAATGGCCTAGGGAAAAAATACACATACCGTTGTAATCGGGCGAGTTTCTACTTTCAGATGCAACAGGAATTTTTGGGATAGGTCAATCCGTTCGCGAGATATGGGAGTTTGAAGCTAAGAAATGGTTGAGAAGACAACAAATTTTTCGCAATTCTGCTGCTCCAAACGCTTAACAAGAATGGCCTAGGGAAAAAATACACATACCATTGTAATCGGGCGAGATTCTACTTTCAGATGCAATAGGAATTTTTGAGTTAGGTCAATCCGTTCGCGAGATATGGGAGTTTGAAGCCAAGAAATGGATGAGAAGGCAAAAAATTTTTCGCAATTCTGCTGCTCCAAACGCTTAACAAGAATGGCCTAGGGAAAAAATACACATACCGTTGTAATCGGGCGAGTTTCCATTTTCAGACGCTACAGGAATTTTTGGGTTAGGTCAATCCGTTCGCGAGATATGGGAGTTTGAAGCCAAGAAATGGTTGAGAAGGCGAACAATTTTTCGCAATTCTGCTGCTCCAAACGCTTAACAAGAATGGCCTAGGGAAAAAATACACATACCGTTGTAATCGGGCGAGCTTCGACTTTCAGAAGCAATAGGAATTTTTGGGTTAGGTCAATCCGTTCGCGAGATATGGGAGTTTGAAGCCAAGAAATGGTTGAGAAGGCAAAAAATTTTTCGCAATTCTGCTGCTCCAAACGCTTAACAAGAATGGCCTAGGGAAAAAATACACATACCGTTGTAATCGGGCGAGTTTCTACTTTCAGACGCTACAGGAATTTTTGGGTTAGGTCAATCCGTTCCCGAGGTATGGGAGTTTGAAGCCAAGAAATGGTTGAGAAGGCGAACAATTTTTCGCAATTCTGCTGCTCCAAACGCTTAACCAGAATGGCCTAGGGTAAAAATACACCTACCGCTGTAATCGGACGAGTTTCTACTTTCAGAAGCAATAGGAATTTTTGGGTTAGGTCAATCCGTTCGCGAGATATGGGAGTTTGAAGCCATGAAATGGTTGAGAAGGCAAAAAATTTTTCGCAATTCTGCTGCTCCAAACGCTTAACAAGAATGGCCTAGGGAAAAAATACACATACCGTTGTATTCGGGCGAGTTTCTACTTTCAGATGCAACAGGAATTTTTGGGATAGGTCAATCCGTTCGCGAGATATGGGAGTTTGAAGCTAAGAAATGGTTGAGAAGGCAAAACATTTTTCGCAATTCTGCTGCTCCAAACGCTTAACAAGAATGGCCTAGGGAAAAAATACACATACCATTGTAATCAGGCGAGTTTCTACTTTCAGATGCAATAGGAATTTTTGGGTTAGGTCAATCCGTTCGCGAGATATGGGAGTTTGAAGCCAAGAAATGGATGAGAAGGCAAAAAATTTTTCGCAATTCTGCTGCTCCAAACGCTTAACAAGAATGGCCTAGGGAAAAAATACACATACCGTTGTAATCGGGCGAGTTTCCATTTTCAGACGCTACAGGAATTTTTGGGTCTGGTCAATCCGTTCGCGAGATATGGGAGTTTGAAGCCAAGAAATGGTTGAGAAGGCGAACAATTTTTCGCAATTCTGCTGCTCCAAACGCTTAACAAGAATGGCCTAGGGAAAAAATACACATACCGTTGTAATCGGGCGAGCTTCGACTTTCAGAAGCAATAGGAATTTTTGGGTTAGGTCAATCCGTTCGCGAGATATGGGAGTTTGAAGCCAAGAAATGGTTGAGAAGGCAAAAAATTTTTCGCAATTCTGCTGCTCCAAACGCTTAACAAGAATGGCCTAGGGAAAAAATACACATACCGTTGTAATCGGGCGAGCTTCGACTTTCAGAAGCAATAGGAATTTTTGGGTTAAGTCAATCCGTTCGCGAGATATGGGAGATTGAAGCCAAGAAATGGTTGAGAAGGCGAACAATTTTTCGCAATTCTGCTGCTCCAAACGCTTAACAAGAATGGCCTAGGGAAAAAATACACATACCGTTGTAATCGCGCGAGTTTCTACTTTCAGACGCTACAGGAATTTTTGGGTTAGGTCAATCCGTTCCCGAGGTATGGGAGTTTGAAGCCAAGAAATGGTTGAGACGGCGAAAAATTTTTCGCAATTCTGCTGCTCCAAACGCTTAACAAGAATGGCGTAGGGTAGAAATACACATACCGCTGTAATCGGGCGAGTTTCTACTTTCAGACGCTAAAGGAATTTTTGGGTTAGGTCAATCCGTTCGCGAGATATGGGAGTTTGAGGCTAAGAAATGGTTGAGAAGACAACAAATTTTTCGCACTTCTGCTGCTCCAAACGCTTAAACAGAATGGCCTACGGAAAAAATACACATACCGTTGTAATCGGGCGAGTTTCGACTTTCAGAAGCAACAGGAATTTTTGAGTTAGGTCAATCCGTTCGCGAGATATGGGAGTTTGAAGCCAAGAAATGGTTGAGAAGGCGAAAAATTTTTCGCAATTCTGCTGATCCAAACGCTTAACCAGAATGGCCTAGGGAAAAAATACACATACCGTTGTAATCGGGCGAGTTTCTACTTTCAGATGCAACAGGAATTTTTGGGTCAGGTCAATCCGTTCGCGAGATATGGGAGTTTGAAGCTAAGAAATGGTTGAGAAGACAACAAATTTTTCGCACTTCTGCTGCTCCAAACGCTTAACCAGAATGGCCTAGGGTAAAAATACACATACCGCTGTAATCGGGCGAGTTTCTACTTTCAGACGCAACAGGAATTTTTGAGTTAGGTCAATCCGTTCGCGAGATATGGGAGTTTGAAGCCAAGGAACGGTTGAGATGGCAAAAAATTTTTCGCAATTCTGCTGCTCCAAACGCTTAACCAGAATGGCCTAGGGAAAAAATACACATACCGTTGTAATCGGGCGAGTTTCTACTTTCAGATGCAACAGGATTTTTGGGTTAGGTCAATCCGGTTCGCGAGATATGGGAGTTTGAAGCTAAGAAATGGTTGAGAAGACAACAACTTTTTCGCACTTCTGCTGCTCCAAACGCTTAACCAGAATGGCCTAGGGAAAAAAATACACATACCGTTGTAATCGGGCGAGTTTCGACTTTCAGAAGCAATAGGAATTTTTGGGTTAGGTCAATCCGTTCGCGAGATATGGGAGTTTGAAGCCAAGAAATGGTTGGGAAGGCAAAAAATTTTTCGGCAATTCTGCTGCTCCAAACGCTTAACCAGAATGGCCTAGGGAAAAAAATACACATACCGTTGTAATCGGGCGAGTTTCTACTTTCAGATGCAACAGGAATTTTTGGGTTAGGTCAATCCGTTCGCGAGATATGGGAGTTTGAAGCTAAGAAATGGTTGAGAAGACAACAACTTTTTCGCACTTCTGCTGCTCCAAACGCTTAACCAGAATGGCCTAGGGGAAAAAATACACATACCGTTGTAATCGGGCGAGTTTCGACTTTCAGAAGCAATAGGAATTTTTGGGTTAGGTCAATCCGTTCGCGAGATATGGGAGTTTGAAGCCAAGAAATGGTTGGGAAGGCAAAAAATTTTTCGCAATTCTGCTGCTCCAAACGCTTAACCAGAATGGCCTAGGGAAAAAATACACATACCGTTGTAATCGGGCGAGTTTCTACTTTCAGATGCAACAGGAATTTTTGGTTTAGGTCAATCCGTTCGCGAGATATGGGGAGTTTGACGCTAAGAAATGGTTGAGAAGACAACAAATTTTTCGCAATTCTGCTGCTCCAAACGCTTAACCAGAATGGCCTAGGGAAAAAATACACATACCGTGGTAATCGGGCGAGTTTCTACTTTCAGATGCAATAGGAATTTTTGGGTTAGGTCAATCCGTTCGCGAGATATGGGAGTTTGAAGCCAAGAAATGGTTGAGAAGGCAAAAAATTTTTCGCAATTCTGCTGCTCCAAACGCTTAACCAGAATGGCCTAGGGTAAAAATACACCTACCGCTGTAATCGGGCGAGTTTCTACTTTCAGACGCAACAGGAATTTTTGAGTTTAGGTCAATCCGTTCGCGAGATATGGGAGTTTGAAGCCAAGGAACGGTTGAGAAGGCAAAAAATTTTTCGCAATTCTGCTGCTCCAAACGCTTAACCAGAATGGCCTAGGGAAAAAATACACATACCGTTGTAATCGGGGCGAGTTTCTACTTTCAGATGCAACAGGAATTTTTGGGTCAGGTCAATCGTTCGCGAGATATGGGAGTTTGAAGCTAAGAAATGGTTGAGAAGACAACAAATTTTTCGCACTTCTGCTGCTCCAAACGCTTAACCAGAATGGCCTAGGGTAAAAATACACATACCGCTGTAATCGGGCGAGTTTCTACTTTCAGACGCAACAGAATTTTTGAGTTAGGTCAATCCGTTCGCGAGATATGGGAGTTTGAAGCCAAGGAACGGTTGAGAAGGCAAAAAATTTTTCGCAATTCTGCTGCTCCAAACGCTTAACCAGAATGGCCTAGGGAAAAAATACACATACCGTTGTAATCGGGCGAGTTTTCTACTCTCAGATGCAACAGGAATTTTTGGGTCAGGTCAATCCGTTCGCGAGATATGGGAGTTTGAAGCTAAGAAATGGTTGAGAAGACAACAAATTTTTCGCAATTCTGCTGCTCCAAACGCTTAACCAGAATGGCCTAGGGAAAAAATACACATACCGTGGTAATCGGGCGAGTTTCTACTTTCAGATGCAATAGGAATTTTTGGGTTAGGTCAATCCGTTCGCGAGATATGGGAGTTTGAAGCCAAAGAAATGGTTGAGAAGGCAAAAAATTTTTCGCAATTCTGCTGCATCAAACGCTTAACCAGAATGGCCTAGGGAAAAAATACACATACCGCTGTAATCGGGCGAGTTTCTACTTTCAGATGCAACAGGAATTTTTGGTTTAGGTCAATCCGTTCGCGAGATATGGGAGTTTGAAGCTAAGAAATGGTTGAGAAGACAACAAATTTTTCGCACTTCTGCTGCTCCAAACGCTTAACCAGAATGGCCTAGGGTAAAAATACACATACCGTTGTAATCGGGCGAGTTTCTACTTTCAGATGCAACAGGAATTTTTGGGTCAGGTCAATCCGTTCGCGAGATATGGGAGTTTGAAGCTAAGAAATGGTTGAGAAGACAACAAATTTTTCGCACTTCTGCTGCTCCAAACGCTTAACCAGAATGGCCTAGGGTAAAAATACACATACCGCTGTAATCGGGCGAGTTTCTACTTTCAGACGCAACAGGAATTTTTGAGTTAGGTCAATCCGTTCGCGAGATATGGGAGTTTGACGCTAAGAAATGGTTGAGAAGACAACAAATTTTTCGCAATTCTGCTGCTCCAAACGCTTAACCAGAATGGCCTAGGGAAAAAATACACATACCGTGGTAATCGGGCGAGTTTCTACTTTCAGATGCAATAGGAATTTTTGGGTTAGGTCAATCCGTTCGCGAGATATGGGAGTTTGAAGCCAAGAAATGGTTGAGAAGGCAAAAAATTTTTCGCAATTCTGCTGCTCCAAACGCTTAACCAGAATGGCCTAGGGTAAAAATACACCTACCGCTGTAATCGGGCGAGTTTCGACTTTCAGAAGCAATAGGAATTTTTGGGTTAGGTCAATCCGTTCGCGAGATATGGGAGTTTGAAGCCAAGGAACGGTTGAGAAGGCAAAAAATTTTTCGCAATTCTGCTGCTCCAAACGCTTAACCAGAATGGCCTAGGGAAAAAATACACCTACCTCTGTAATCGGGCGAGTTTCTACTTTCAGACGCAACAGGAATTTTTGAGTTAGGTCAATCCGTTCGCGAGATATGGGAGTTTGAAACCAAGGAACGGTTGAGAAGGCAAAAAATTTTTCGCAATTCTGCTGCTCCAAACGCTTAACCAGAATGGCCTAGGGAAAAAATACACATACCGTTGTAATCGGGCGAGTTTCTACTTTCAGATGCAACAGGAATTTTTGGGTCAGGTCAATCCGTTCGCGACATATGGGAGTTTGAAGCTAAGAAATGGTTGAGAAGACAACAAATTTTTCGCACTTCTGCTGCTCCAAACGCTTAACCAGAATGGCCTAGGGTAAAAATACACATACCGCTGTAATCGGGCGAGTTTCTACATTCAGACGCAACAGGAATTTTTGAGTTAGGTCAATCCGTTCGCGAGATATGGGAGTTTGAAGCCAAGGAATGGTTGGGAAGGCAAAAAATTTTTCGCAATTCTGCTGCTCCAAACGCTTAACCAGAATGGCCTAGGGAAAAAATACACATACCGTGGTAATCGGGCGAGTTTCTACTTTCAGATGCAATAGGAATTTTTGGGTTAGGTCAATCCGTTCGCGAGATATGGGAGTTTGAAGCCAAGAAATGGTTGAGAAGGCAAAAAATTTTTCGCAATTCTGCTGCATCAAACGCTTAACCAGAATGGCCTAGGGAAAAAATACACATACCGCTGTAATCGGGCGAGTTTCTACTTTCAGATGCAACAGGAATTTTTGGTTTAGGTCAATCCGTTCGCGAGATATGGGAGTTTGAAGCTAAGAAATGGTTGAGAAGACAACAAATTTTTCGCACTTCTGCTGCTCCAAACGCTTAACCAGAATGGCCTAGGGTAAAAATACACATACCGTTGTAATCGGGCGAGTTTCTACTTTCAGATGCAACAGGAATTTTTGGGTCAGGTCAATCCGTTCGCGAGATATGGGAGTTTGAAGCTAAGAAATGGTTGAGAAGACAACAAATTTTTCGCACTTCTGCTGCTCCAAACGCTTAACCAGAATGGCCTAGGGTAAAAATACACATACCGCTGTAATCGGGCGAGTTTCTACTTTCAGACGCAACAGGAATTTTTGAGTTAGGTCAATCCGTTCGCGAGATATGGGAGTTTGACGCTAAGAAATGGTTGAGAAGACAACAAATTTTTCGCAATTCTGCTGCTCCAAACGCTTAACCAGAATGGCCTAGGGAAAAAATACACATACCGTGGTAATCGGGCGAGTTTCTACTTTCAGATGCAATAGGAATTTTTGGGTTAGGTCAATCCGTTCGCGAGATATGGGAGTTTGAAGCCAAGGAACGGTTGAGAAGGCAAAAAATTTTTCGCAATTCTGCTGCTCCAAACGCTTAACCAGAATGGCCTAGGGAAAAAATACACCTACCTCTGTAATCGGGCGAGTTTCTACTTTCAGACGCAACAGGAATTTTTGAGTTAGGTCAATCCGTTCGCGAGATATGGGAGTTTGAAACCAAGGAACGGTTGAGAAGGCAAAAAATTTTTCGCAATTCTGCTGCTCCAAACGCTTAACCAGAATGGCCTAGGGAAAAAATACACATACCGTTGTAATCGGGCGAGTTTCTACTTTCAGATGCAACAGGAATTTTTGGGTCAGGTCAATCCGTTCGCGACATATGGGAGTTTGAAGCTAAGAAATGGTTGAGAAGACAACAAATTTTTCGCACTTCTGCTGCTCCAAACGCTTAACCAGAATGGCCTAGGGTAAAAATACACATACCGCTGTAATCGGGCGAGTTTCTACATTCAGACGCAACAGGAATTTTTGAGTTAGGTCAATCCGTTCGCGAGATATGGGAGTTTGAAGCCAAGGAATGGTTGGGAAGGCAAAAAATTTTTCGCAATTCTGCTGCTCCAAACGCTTAACCAGAATGGCCTAGGGAAAAAATACACATACCGTTGTAATCGGGCGAGTTTCTACTTTCAGATGCAACAGGAATTTTTGGTTTAGGTCAATCCGTTCGCGAGATATGGGAGTTTGACGCTAAGAAATGTTTGAGAAGACAACAAATTTTTCGCAATTCTGCTGCTCCAAACGCTTAACCAGAATGGCCTAGGGAAAAAATACACATACCGTGGTAATCGGGCGAGTTTCTACTTTCAGATGCAACAGGAATTTTTGGTTTAGGTCAATCCGTTCGCGAGATATGGGAGTTTGAAGCCAAGAAATGGTTGAGAAGGCAAAAAATTTTTCGCACTTCTGCTGCTCCAAACGCTTAACCAGAATGGCCTAGGGAAAAAATACACATACCGTTGTAATCGGGCGAGTTTCTACTTTCAGATGCAACAGGAATTTTTGGTTTAGGTCAATCCGTTCGCGAGATATGGGAGTTTGACGCTAAGAAATGGTTGAGAAGACAACAAATTTTTCGCAATTCTGCTGCATAAAACGCTTAACCAGAATGGCCTAGGGAAAAAATACACATACCGCTGTAATCGGGCGAGTTTCTACTTTCAGACGCAACAGGAATTTTTGAGTTAGGTCAATCCGTTCGCGAGATATGGGAGTTTGAAGCTAAGAAATGGTTGAGAAGACAACAAATTTTTCGCACTTCTGCTGCTCCAAACGCTTAACCAGAATGGCCTAGGGTAAAAATACACATACCGCTGTAATCGGGCGAGTTTCTACTTTCAGACGCAACAGGAATTTTTGAGTTAGGTCAATCCGTTCGCGAGATATGGGAGTTTGAAGCCAAGGAATGGTTGAGAAGGCAAAAAATTTTTCGCAATTCTGCTGCTCCAAACGCTTAACCAGAATGGCCTAGGGAAAAAATACACATACCGTTGTAATCGGGCGAGTTTCTACTTTCAGATGCAATAGGAATTTTTGGGTTAGGTCAATCCGTTCGCGAAATATGGGAGTTTGTAGCCAAGAAATGGTTGAGAAGGCAAAAAATTTTTCGCAATTCTGCTGCTCCAAACGCTTAACCAGAATGGCCTAGGGAAAAAATACACATACCGTTGTAATCGGGCGAGTTTCTACTTTCAGATGCAACGGGAATTTTTGGGTTAGGTCAATCCGCTCGCGAGATATGGGAGTTTGACGCTAAGAAATGGTTGTGAAGACAACAAATTTTTCGCAATTCTGCTGCTCCAAACGCTTAACCAGAATGGCCTAGGGAAGAAATACACATACCGAGGTAATCGGGCGAGTTTCTACTTTCAGATGCAATAGGAATTTTTAGGTTGGGTCAATCCGTTCGCGAGATATGGGAGTTTGAAGCCAAGAAATGGTTGAGAAGGCAAAAAATTTTTCGCAATTCTGCTGCTTCAAACGCTTAACCAGAATGGCCTAGGGAAAAAATACACATACCGCTGTAATCGGGCGAGTTTCTACTTTCAGATGCAACAGGAATTTTTGGTTTAGGTCAATCCGTTCGCGAGATATGGGAGTTTGACGCTAAGAAATGGTTGAGAAGACAACAAATTTTTCGCAATTCTGCTGCTCCAAACGCTTAACCAGAATGGCCTAGGGAAAAAATACACATACCGAGGTAATCGGGCGAGTTTCTACTTTCAGATGCAATAGGAATTTTTAGGTTAGGTCAATCCGTTCGCGAGATTTGGGAGTTTGAAGCCAAGAAATGGTTGAGAAGGCAAAAAATTTTTCGCAATTCTGCTGCTTCAAACGCTTAACCAGAGTGGCCTAGGGAAAAAATACACATACCGCTGTAATCGGGCGAGTTTCTACTTTCAGATGCAACAGGAATTTTTGGTTTAGGTCAATCCGTTCGCGAGATATGGGAGTTTGAGGCTAAGAAATGGTTGAGAAGACAACAAATTTTTCGCACTTCTGCTGCTCCAAACGCTTAAACAGAATGGCCTACGGAAACAATACACATACCGTTGTAATCGGGCTAGTTTCGACTTTCAGAAGCAATAGGAATTTTTGGGATAGGTCAATCCGTTCGCGAGATATGGGAGTTTGAAGCCATGAAATGGTTGAGAAGGCAAAAAATTTTTCGCAATTCTGCTGCTCCAAACGCTTAACCAGAATGGCCTAGGGAAAAAATACACATACCGTTGTAATAGGGCGAGTTTCTACTTTCAGATGCAACGGGAATTTTTGGGATAGGTCAATCCGTTCGCGAGATATCGGAGTTTGAAGCTAAGAAATGGTTGAGAAGACAACAAATTTTTCGCAATTCTGCTGCTCCAAACGCTTAACCAGAATGGCCTAGGGAAAAAATACACATACCGAGGTAATCGGGCGAGTTTCTACTTTCAGATGCAATAGGAATTTTTAGGTTAGGTCAATCCGTTCGCGAGATATGGGAGTTTGAAGCCAAGAAATGGTTGAGAAGGCAAAAAATTTTTCGCAATTCTGCTACTTCAAACGCTTAACCAGAATGGCCTAGGGAAAAAATACACATACCGCTGTAATCGGGCGAGTTTCTACTTTCAGATGCAACAGGAATTTTTGGTTTAGGTCAATCCGTTCGCGAGATATGGGAGTTTGAGGCTAAGAAATGGTTGAGAAGACAACAAATTTTTCGCACTTCTGCTGCTCCAAACGCTTAAACAGAATGGCCTACGGAAACAATACACATACCGTTGTAATCGGGCGAGTTTCTACTTTCAGATGCAACAGGATTTTTTGGGTTAGGTCAATCCGTTCGCGAGATATGGGAGTTTGAAGCCAAGAAATGGTTGAGAAGGCAAAAAATTTTTCGCAATTCTGCTGCTCCAAACGCTTAACCAGAATGGCCTAGGGAAAAAATACACATACCGTTGTAATCGGGCGAGTTTCTACTTTCAGATGCAACGGGAATTTTTGGGTTAGGTCAATCCGCTCGCGAGATATGGGAGTTTGACGCTAAGAAATGGTTGAGAAGACAACAAATTTTTCGCAATTCTGCTGCTCCAAACGCTTAACCAGAATGGCCTAGGGAAAAAATACACATACCGAGGTAATCGGGCGAGTTTCTACTTTCAGATGCAATAGGAATTTTTAGGTTAGGTCAATCCGTTCGCGAGATATGGGAGTTTGAAGCCAAGAAATGGTTGAGAAGGCAAAAAATTTTTCGCAATTCTGCTGCTTCAAACGCTTAACCAGAATGGCCTAGGGAAAAAATACACATACCGCTGTAATCGGGCGAGTTTCTACTTTCAGATGCAACAGGAATTTTTGGTTTAGGTCAATCCGTTCGCGAGATATGGGAGTTTGAGGCTAAGAAATGGTTGAGAAGACAACAAATTTTTCGCACTTCTGCTGCTCCAAACGCTTAAACAGAATGGCCTACGGAAACAATACACATACCGTTGTAATCGGGCGAGTTTCGACTTTCAGAAGCAATAGGAATTTTTGGGTTAGGTCAATCCGTTCGCGAGATATGGGAGTTTGAAGCCATGAAATGGTTGAGAAGGCAAAAAATTTTTCGCAATTCTGCTGCTCCAAACGCTTAACCAGAATGGCCTAGGGAAAAAATACACATACCGTTGTAATCGGGCGAGTTTCTACTTTCAGATGCAATCGGAATTTTTGGGTTAGGTCAATCCGTTCGCGAGATATGGGAGTTTGAAGCCAAGAAATGGTTGAGAAGGCAAAAAATTTTTCGCAATTCTGCTGCTCCAAACGCTTAACAAGAATGGCCTAGGGAAAAAATACACATACCGTTGTAATCGGGCGAGTTTCCATTTTCAGACGCTACAGGAATTTTTGGGTTAGGTCAATCCGTTCGCGAGATATGGGAGTTTGAAGCCAAGAAATGGTTAAGAAGGCGAACAATTTTTCGCAATTCTGCTGCTCCAAACGCTTAACCAGAATGGCCTAGGGTAAAAATACACCTACCGCTGTAATCGGGCGAGTTTCTACTTTCAGAAGCAATAGGAATTTTTGGGTTAGGTCAATCGGTTCGCGAGATATGGGAGTTTGAAGCCATGAAATGGTTGAGAAGGCAAAAAATTTTTCGCAATTCTGCTGCTCCAAACGCTTAACAAGAATGGCCTAGGGAAAAAATACACATACCGTTGTAATCGGGCGAGTTTCTACTTTCAGATGCAACAGGAATTTTTGGGTTAGGTCAATCCGTTCGCGAGATATGGGTGTTTGAAGCCAAGAAATGGTTGAGAAGGCAAAAAATTTTTCGCAATTCTGCTGCTCCAAACGCTTAACCAGAATGGCCTAGGGAAAAAATACACATACCGTTGTAATCGGGCGAGTTTCTACTTTCAGATGCAACGGGAATTTTTGGGTTAGGTCAATCCGCTCGCGAGATATGGGAGTTTGACGCTAAGAAATGGTTGAGAAGACAACAAATTTTTCGCAATTCTGCTGCTCCAAACGCTTAACCAGAATGGCCTAGGGAAAAAATACACATACCGAGGTAATCGGGCGAGTTTCTACTTTCAGATGCAATAGGAATTTTTAGGTTAGGTCAATCCGTTCGCGAGATATGGGAGTTTGAAGCCAAGAAATGGTTGAGAAGGCAAAAAATTTTTCGCAATTCTGCTGCTTCAAACGCTTAACCAGAATGGCCTAGGGAAAAAATACACATACCGCTGTAATCGGGCGAGTTTCTACTTTCAGATGCAACAGGAATTTTTGGTTTAGGTCAATCCGTTCGCGAGATATGGGAGTTTGAGGCTAAGAAATGGTTGAGAAGGCAAAAAATTTTTCGCAATTCTGCTGCTCCAAACGCTTAACCAGAATGGCCTAGGGAAAAAATACACATACCGTTGTAATCGGGCGAGTTTCTACTTTCAGATGCAATCGGAATTTTTGGGTTAGGTCAATCCGTTCGCGAGATATGGGAGTTTGAAGCCAAGAAATGGTTGAGAAGGCAAAAAATTTTTCGCAATTCTGCTGCTCCAAACGCTTAACAAGAATGGCCTAGGGAAAAAATACACATGCCGTTGTAATCGGGCGAGTTTCCATTTTCAGACGCTACAGGAATTTTTGGGTTAGGTCAATCCGTTCGCGAGATATGGGAGTTTGAAGCCAAGAAATGGTTAAGAAGGCGAACAATTTTTCGCAATTCTGCTGCTCCAAACGCTTAACCAGAATGGCCTAGGGTAAAAATACACCTACCGCTGTAATCGGGCGAGTTTCTACTTTCAGAAGCAATAGGAATTTTTGGGTTAGGTCAATCGGTTCGCGAGATATGGGAGTTTGAAGCCATGAAATGGTTGAGAAGGCAAAAAATTTTTCGCAATTCTGCTGCTCCAAACGCTTAACAAGAATGGCCTAGGGAAAAAATACACATACCGTTGTAATCGGGCGAGTTTCTACTTTCAGATGCAACAGGAATTTTTGGGATAGGTCAATCCGTTCGCGAGATATGGGAGTTTGAAGCTAAGAAATGGTTGAGAAGACAACAAATTTTTCGCAATTCTGCTGCTCCAAACGCTTAACAAGAATGGCCCAGGGAAAAAATACACATACCATTGTAATCGGGCGAGATTCTACTTTCAGATGCAATAGGAATTTTTGAGTTAGGTCAATCCGTTCGCGAGATATGGGAGTTTGAAGCCAAGAAATGGATGAGAAGGCAAAAAATTTTTCGCAATTCTGCTGCTCCAAACGCTTAACAAGAATGGCCTAGGGAAAAAATACACATACCGTTGTAATCGGGCGAGTTTCCATTTTCAGACGCTACAGGAATTTTTGGGTTAGGTCAATCCGTTCGCGAGATATGGGAGTTTGAAGCCAAGAAATGGTTGAGAAGGCGAACAATTTTTCGCAATTCTGCTGCTCCAAACGCTTAACAAGAATGGCCTAGGGAAAAAATACACATACCGTTGTAATCGGGCGAGCTTCGACTTTCAGAAGCAATAGGAATTTTTGGGTTAGGTCAATCCGTTCGCGAGATATGGGAGTTTGAAGCCAAGAAATGGTTGAGAAGGCAAAAAATTTTTCGCAATTCTGCTGCTCCAAACGCTTAACAAGAATGGCCTAGGGAAAAAATACACATACCGTTGTAATCGGGCGAGTTTCTACTTTCAGACGCTACAGGAATTTTTGGGTTAGGTCAATCCGTTCCCGAGGTATGGGAGTTTGAAGCCAAGAAATGGTTGAGAAGGCGAACAATTTTTCGCAATTCTGCTGCTCCAAACGCTTAACCAGAATGGCCTAGGGTAAAAATACACCTACCGCTGTAATCGGGCGAGTTTCTACTTTCAGAAGCAATAGGAATTTTTGGGTTAGGTCAATCCGTTCGCGAGATATGGGAGTTTGAAGCCAAGAAATGGTTGAGAAGGCGAACAATTTTTCGCAATTCTGCTGCTCCAAACGCTTAACAAGAATGGCCTAGGGAAAAAATACACATACCGTTGTAATCGGGCGAGCTTCGACTTTCAGAAGCAATAGGAATTTTTGGGTTAAGTCAATCCGTTCGCGAGATATGGGAGTTTGAAGCCAAGAAATGGTTGAGAAGGCGAACAATTTTTCGCAATTCTGCTGCTCCAAACGCTTAACAAGAATGGCCTAGGGAAAAAATACACATACCGTTGTAATCGCGCGAGTTTCTACTTTCAGACGCTACAGGAATTTTTGGGTTAGGTCAATCCGTTCCCGAGGTATGGGAGTTTGAAGCCAAGAAATGGTTGAGACGGCGAAAAATTTTTCGCAATTCTGCTGCTCCAAACGCTTAACAAGAATGGCGTAGGGTAGAAATACACATACCGCTGTAATCGGGCGAGTTTCTACTTTCAGACGCTAAAGGAATTTTTGGGTTAGGTCAATCCGTTCGCGAGATATGGGAGTTTGAGGCTAAGAAATGGTTGAGAAGACAACAAATTTTTCGCACTTCTGCTGCTCCAAACGCTTAAACAGAATGGCCTACGGAAAAAATACACATACCGTTGTAATCGGGCGAGTTTCGACTTTCAGAAGCAACAGGAATTTTTGAGTTAGGTCAATCCGTTCGCGAGATATGGGAGTTTGAAGCCAAGAAATGGTTGAGAAGGCAAAAAATTTTTCGCAATTCTGCTGCTCCAAACGCTTAACAAGAATGGCCTAGGGAAAAAATACACATACCGTTGTAATCGGGCGAGTTTCTACTTTCAGACGCTAAAGGAGTTTTTGGGCTAGGTCAATCCGTTCGCGAGATGTGGGAGTTTGAAGCCAAGAAATGGTTGAGAAGGCAAAAAATTTTTCGCAATTCTGCTGCTCCAAACGCTTAACAAGAATGGCCTAGGGAAAAAATACACATACCGTTGTAATCGGGCGAGTTTCTACTTTCAGACGCTAAAGGAATTTTTGGGCTAGGTCAATCCGTTCGCGAGATGTGGGAGTTTGAAGCCAAGAAATGGTTGAGAAGGCGAAAAATTTTTCGCAATTCTGCTGCTCCAAACGCTTAACCAGAATGGCCTAGGGAAAAAATACACATACCGTTGTAATCGGGCGAGTTTCTACTTTCAGACGCTACAGGAATTTTTGGGTTAGGTCAATCCGTTCGCGAGATATGGAAGTTTGAAGCCAAGAAATGGTTGAGAAGGCAAAAAATTTTTCGCAATTCTGCTGCTCCAAACGCTTAACCAGAATGGCCTAGGGTAAAAATACACATACCGTTGTAATCGGGCGAGATTCTACTTTCAGACGCTACAGGAATTTTTGGGTTAGGTCAATCCGTTCGCGAGATATGGGAGTTTGAAGCCAAGAAATGGTTGAGAAGGCGAAAAATTTTTCGCAATTCTGCTGCTCCAAACGCTTAACCAGAATGGCCTAGGGAAAAAATACACATACCGTTGTAATCGGGCGAGTTTCTACTTTCAGATGCAACAGGAATTTTTGGGTCAGGTCAATCCGTTCGCGAGATATGGGAGTTTGAAGCTAAGAAATGGTTGAGAAGACAACAAATTTTTCGCACTTCTGCTGCTCCAAACGCTTAACCAGAATGGCCTAGGGTAAAAATACACATACCGTTGTAATCGGGCGAGTTTCTACTTTCAGATGCAACAGGAATTTTTGGGTCAGGTCAATCCGTTCGCGAGATATGGGAGTTTGAAGCTAAGAAATGGTTGAGAAGACAACAAATTTTTCGCACTTCTGCTGCTCCAAACGCTTAACCACAATGGCCTAGGGAAAAAATACACATACCGCTGTAATCGGGCGAGTTTCTACTTTCAGATGCAACAGGAATTTTTGGTTTAGGTCAATCCGTTCGCGAGATATGGGAGTTTGAGGCTAAGAAATGGTTGAGAAGGCAAAAAATTTTTCGCAATTCTGCTGCTCCAAACGCTTAACCAGAATGGCCTAGGGAAAAAATACACATACCGTTGTAATCGGGCGAGTTTCTACTTTCAGATGCAATCGGAATTTTTGGGTTAGGTCAATCCGTTCGCGAGATATGGGAGTTTGAAGCCAAGAAATGGTTGAGAAGGCAAAAAATTTTTCGCAATTCTGCTGCTCCAAACGCTTAACAAGAATGGCCTAGGGAAAAAATACACATGCCGTTGTAATCGGGCGAGTTTCCATTTTCAGACGCTACAGGAATTTTTGGGTTAGGTCAATCCGTTCGCGAGATATGGGAGTTTGAAGCCAAGAAATGGTTAAGAAGGCGAACAATTTTTCGCAATTCTGCTGCTCCAAACGCTTAACCAGAATGGCCTAGGGTAAAAATACACCTACCGCTGTAATCGGGCGAGTTTCTACTTTCAGAAGCAATAGGAATTTTTGGGTTAGGTCAATCGGTTCGCGAGATATGGGAGTTTGAAGCCATGAAATGGTTGAGAAGGCAAAAAATTTTTCGCAATTCTGCTGCTCCAAACGCTTAACAAGAATGGCCTAGGGAAAAAATACACATACCGTTGTAATCGGGCGAGTTTCTACTTTCAGATGCAACAGGAATTTTTGGGATAGGTCAATCCGTTCGCGAGATATGGGAGTTTGAAGCTAAGAAATGGTTGAGAAGACAACAAATTTTTCGCAATTCTGCTGCTCCAAACGCTTAACAAGAATGGCCTAGGGAAAAAATACACATACCATTGTAATCGGGCGAGATTCTACTTTCAGATGCAATAGGAATTTTTGAGTTAGGTCAATCCGTTCGCGAGATATGGGAGTTTGAAGCCAAGAAATGGATGAGAAGGCAAAAAATTTTTCGCAATTCTGCTGCTCCAAACGCTTAACAAGAATGGCCTAGGGAAAAAATACACATACCGTTGTAATCGGGCGAGTTTCCATTTTCAGACGCTACAGGAATTTTTGGGTTAGGTCAATCCGTTCGCGAGATATGGGAGTTTGAAGCCAAGAAATGGTTGAGAAGGCGAACAATTTTTCGCAATTCTGCTGCTCCAAACGCTTAACAAGAATGGCCTAGGGAAAAAATACACATACCGTTGTAATCGGGCGAGCTTCGACTTTCAGAAGCAATAGGAATTTTTGGGTTAGGTCAATCCGTTCGCGAGATATGGGAGTTTGAAGCCAAGAAATGGTTGAGAAGGCAAAAAATTTTTCGCAATTCTGCTGCTCCAAACGCTTAACAAGAATGGCCTAGGGAAAAAATACACATACCGTTGTAATCGGGCGAGTTTCTACTTTCAGACGCTACAGGAATTTTTGGGTTAGGTCAATCCGTTCCCGAGGTATGGGAGTTTGAAGCCAAGAAATGGTTGAGAAGGCGAACAATTTTTCGCAATTCTGCTGCTCCAAACGCTTAACCAGAATGGCCTAGGGTAAAAATACACATACCGTTGTAATCGGGCGAGTTTCTACTTTCAGATGCAACAGGAATTTTTGGGTCAGGTCAATCCGTTCGCGAGATATGGGAGTTTGAAGCTAAGAAATGGTTGAGAAGACAACAAATTTTTCGCACTTCTGCTGCTCCAAACGCTTAACCACAATGGCCTAGGGAAAAAATACACATACCGCTGTAATCGGGCGAGTTTCTACTTTCAGATGCAACAGGAATTTTTGGTTTAGGTCAATCCGTTCGCGAGATATGGGAGTTTGAGGCTAAGAAATGGTTGAGAAGGCAAAAAATTTTTCGCAATTCTGCTGCTCCAAACGCTTAACCAGAATGGCCTAGGGAAAAAATACACATACCGTTGTAATCGGGCGAGTTTCTACTTTCAGATGCAATCGGAATTTTTGGGTTAGGTCAATCCGTTCGCGAGATATGGGAGTTTGAAGCCAAGAAATGGTTGAGAAGGCAAAAAATTTTTCGCAATTCTGCTGCTCCAAACGCTTAACAAGAATGGCCTAGGGAAAAAATACACATGCCGTTGTAATCGGGCGAGTTTCCATTTTCAGACGCTACAGGAATTTTTGGGTTAGGTCAATCCGTTCGCGAGATATGGGAGTTTGAAGCCAAGAAATGGTTAAGAAGGCGAACAATTTTTCGCAATTCTGCTGCTCCAAACGCTTAACCAGAATGGCCTAGGGTAAAAATACACCTACCGCTGTAATCGGGCGAGTTTCTACTTTCAGAAGCAATAGGAATTTTTGGGTTAGGTCAATCGGTTCGCGAGATATGGGAGTTTGAAGCCATGAAATGGTTGAGAAGGCAAAAAATTTTTCGCAATTCTGCTGCTCCAAACGCTTAACAAGAATGGCCTAGGGAAAAAATACACATACCGTTGTAATCGGGCGAGTTTCTACTTTCAGATGCAACAGGAATTTTTGGGATAGGTCAATCCGTTCGCGAGATATGGGAGTTTGAAGCTAAGAAATGGTTGAGAAGACAACAAATTTTTCGCAATTCTGCTGCTCCAAACGCTTAACAAGAATGGCCTAGGGAAAAAATACACATACCATTGTAATCGGGCGAGATTCTACTTTCAGATGCAATAGGAATTTTTGAGTTAGGTCAATCCGTTCGCGAGATATGGGAGTTTGAAGCCAAGAAATGGATGAGAAGGCAAAAAATTTTTCGCAATTCTGCTGCTCCAAACGCTTAACAAGAATGGCCTAGGGAAAAAATACACATACCGTTGTAATCGGGCGAGTTTCCATTTTCAGACGCTACAGGAATTTTTGGGTTAGGTCAATCCGTTCGCGAGATATGGGAGTTTGAAGCCAAGAAATGGTTGAGAAGGCGAACAATTTTTCGCAATTCTGCTGCTCCAAACGCTTAACAAGAATGGCCTAGGGAAAAAATACACATACCGTTGTAATCGGGCGAGCTTCGACTTTCAGAAGCAATAGGAATTTTTGGGTTAGGTCAATCCGTTCGCGAGATATGGGAGTTTGAAGCCAAGAAATGGTTGAGAAGGCAAAAAATTTTTCGCAATTCTGCTGCTCCAAACGCTTAACAAGAATGGCCTAGGGAAAAAATACACATACCGTTGTAATCGGGCGAGTTTCTACTTTCAGACGCTACAGGAATTTTTGGGTTAGGTCAATCCGTTCCCGAGGTATGGGAGTTTGAAGCCAAGAAATGGTTGAGAAGGCGAACAATTTTTCGCAATTCTGCTGCTCCAAACGCTTAACCAGAATGGCCTAGGGTAAAAATACACCTACCGCTGTAATCGGGCGAGTTTCTACTTTCAGAAGCAATAGGAATTTTTGGGTTAGGTCAATCCGTTCGCGAGATATGGGAGTTTGAAGCCATGAAATGGTTGAGAAGGCAAAAAATTTTTCGCAATTCTGCTGCTCCAAACGCTTAACAAGAATGGCCTAGGGAAAAAATACACATACCGTTGTAATCGGGCGAGTTTCTACTTTCAGATGCAACAGGAATTTTTGGGATAGGTCAATCCGTTCGCGAGATATGGGAGTTTGAAGCTAAGAAATGGTTGAGAAGGCAAAACATTTTTCGCAATTCTGCTGCTCCAAACGCTTAACAAGAATGGCCTAGGGAAAAAATACACATACCATTGTAATCGGGCGAGTTTCTACTTTCAGATGCAATAGGAATTTATGGGTTAGGTCAATCCGTTCGCGAGATATGGGAGTTTGAAGCCAAGAAATGGATGAGAAGGCAAAAAATTTTTCGCAATTCTGCTGCTCCAAACGCTTAACAAGAATGGCCTAGGGAAAAAATACACATACCGTTGTAATCGGGCGAGTTTCCATTTTCAGACGCTACAGGAATTTTTGGGTCTGGTCAATCCGTTCGCGAGATATGGAAGTTTGAAGCCAAGAAATGGTTGAGAAGGCGAACAATTTTTCGCAATTCTGCTGCTCCAAACGCTTAACAAGAATGGCCTAGGGAAAAAATACACATACCGTTGTAATCGGGCGAGCTTCGACTTTCAGAAGCAATAGGAATTTTTGGGTTAGGTCAATCCGTTCGCGAGATATGGGAGTTTGAAGCCAAGAAATGGTTGAGAAGGCAAAAAATTTTTCGCAATTCTGCTGCTCCAAACGCTTAACAAGAATGGCCTAGGGAAAAAATACACATACCGTTGTAATCGGGCGAGCTTCGACTTTCAGAAGCAATAGGAATTTTTGGGTTAAGTCAATCCGTTCGCGAGATATGGGAGTTTGAAGCCAAGAAATGGTTGAGAAGGCGAACAATTTTTCGCAATTCTGCTGCTCCAAACGCTTAACAAGAATGGCCTAGGGAAAAAATACACATACCGTTGTAATCGCGCGAGTTTCTACTTTCAGACGCTACAGGAATTTTTGGGTTAGGTCAATCCGTTCCCGAGGTATGGGAGTTTGAAGCCAAGAAATGGTTGAGACGGCGAAAAATTTTTCGCAATTCTGCTGCTCCAAACGCTTAACAAGAATGGCGTAGGGTAGAAATACACATACCGCTGTAATCGGGCGAGTTTCTACTTTCAGACGCTAAAGGAATTTTTGGGTTAGGTCAATCCGTTCGCGAGATATGGGAGTTTGAGGCTAAGAAATGGTTGAGAAGACAACAAATTTTTCGCACTTCTGCTGCTCCAAACGCTTAAACAGAATGGCCTACGGAAAAAATACACATACCGTTGTAATCGGGCGAGTTTCGACTTTCAGAAGCAACAGGAATTTTTGAGTTAGGTCAATCCGTTCGCGAGATATGGGAGTTTGAAGCCAAGAAATGGTTGAGAAGGCAAAAAATTTTTCGCAATTCTGCTGCTCCAAACGCTTAACAAGAATGGCCTAGGGAAAAAATACACATACCGTTGTAATCGGGCGAGTTTCTACTTTCAGACGCTAAAGGAGTTTTTGGGCTAGGTCAATCCGTTCGCGAGATGTGGGAGTTTGAAGCCAAGAAATGGTTGAGAAGGCAAAAAATTTTTCGCAATTCTGCTGCTCCAAACGCTTAACAAGAATGGCCTAGGGAAAAAATACACATACCGTTGTAATCGGGCGAGTTTCTACTTTCAGACGCTAAAGGAATTTTTGGGCTAGGTCAATCCGTTCGCGAGATGTGGGAGTTTGAAGCCAAGAAATGGTTGAGAAGGCGAAAAATTTTTCGCAATTCTGCTGCTCCAAACGCTTAACCAGAATGGCCTAGGGAAAAAATACACATACCGTTGTAATCGGGCGAGTTTCTACTTTCAGACGCTACAGGAATTTTTGGGTTAGGTCAATCCGTTCGCGAGATATGGAAGTTTGAAGCCAAGAAATGGTTGAGAAGGCAAAAAATTTTTCGCAATTCTGCTGCTCCAAACGCTTAACCAGAATGGCCTAGGGTAAAAATACACATACCGTTGTAATCGGGCGAGATTCTACTTTCAGACGCTACAGGAATTTTTGGGTTAGGTCAATCCGTTCGCGAGATATGGGAGTTTGAAGCCAAGAAATGGTTGAGAAGGCGAAAAATTTTTCGCAATTCTGCTGCTCCAAACGCTTAACCAGAATGGCCTAGGGAAAAAATACACATACCGTTGTAATCGGGCGAGTTTCTACTTTCAGATGCAACAGGAATTTTTGGGTCAAGTCAATCCGTTCGCGAGATATGGGAGTTTGAAGCTAAGAAATGGTTGAGAAGACAACAAATTTTTCGCACTTCTGCTGCTCCAAACGCTTAACCAGAATGGCCTAGGGTAAAAATACACATACCGTTGTAATCGGGCGAGTTTCTACTTTCAGATGCAACAGGAATTTTTGGGTCAGGTCAATCCGTTCGCGAGATATGGGAGTTTGAAGCTAAGAAATGGTTGAGAAGACAACAAATTTTTCGCACTTCTGCTGCTCCAAACGCTTAACCACAATGGCCTAGGGTAAAAATACACATACCGCTGTAATCGGGCGAGCTTCGACTTTCAGAAGCAATAGGAATTTTTGGGTTAGGTCAATCCGTTCGCGAGATATGGGAGTTTGAAGCCAAGAAATGGTTGAGAAGGCAAAAAATTTTTCGCAATTCTGCTGCTCCAAACGCTTAACAAGAATGGCCTAGGGAAAAAATACACATACCGTTGTAATCGGGCGAGCTTCGACTTTCAGAAGCAATAGGAATTTTTGGGTTAAGTCAATCCGTTCGCGAGATATGGGAGTTTGAAGCCAAGAAATGGTTGAGAAGGCGAACAATTTTTCGCAATTCTGCTGCTCCAAACGCTTAACAAGAATGGCCTAGGGAAAAAATACACATACCGTTGTAATCGGGCGAGTTTCTACTTTCAGACGCTAAAGGAATTTTTGGGCTAGGTCAATCCGTTCGCGAGATGTGGGAGTTTGAAGCCAAGAAATGGTTGAGAAGGCAAAAAATTTTTCGCAATTCTGCTGCTCCAAACGCTTAACAAGAATGGCCTAGGGAAAAAATACACATACCGTTGTAATCGGGCGAGTTTCTACTTTCAGACGCTAAAGGAATTTTTGGGCTAGGTCAATCCGTTCGCGAGATGTGGGAGTTTGAAGCCAAGAAATGGTTGAGAAGGCGAAAAATTTTTCGCAATTCTGCTGCTCCAAACGCTTAACCAGAATGGCCTAGGGAAAAAATACACATACCGTTGTAATCGGGCGAGTTTCTACTTTCAGAAGCTACAGGAATTTTTGGGTTAGGTCAATCCGTTCGCGAGATATGGAAGTTTGAAGCCAAGAAATGGTTGAGAAGGCAAAAAATTTTTCGCAATTCTGCTGCTCCAAACGCTTAACCAGAATGGCCTAGGGTAAAAATACACATACCGTTGTAATCGGGCGAGATTCTACTTTCAGACGCTACAGGAATTTTTGGGTTAGGTCAATCCGTTCGCGAGATATGGGAGTTTGAAGCCAAGAAATGGTTGAGAAGGCGAAAAATTTTTCGCAATTCTGCTGCTCCAAACGCTTAACCAGAATGGCCTAGGGAAAAAATACACATACCGTTGTAATCGGGCGAGTTTCTACTTTCAGATGCAACAGGAATTTTTGGGTCAGGTCAATCCGTTCGCGAGATATGGGAGTTTGAAGCTAAGAAATGGTTGAGAAGACAACAAATTTTTCGCACTTCTGCTGCTCCAAACGCTTAACCAGAATGGCCTAGGGTAAAAATACACATACCGTTGTAATCGGGCGAGTTTCTACTTTCAGATGCAACAGGAATTTTTGGGTCAGGTCAGTCCGTTCGCGAGATATGGGAGTTTGAAGCTAAGAAATGGTTGAGAAGACAACAAATTTTTCGCACTTCTGCTGCTCCAAACGCTTAACCAGAATGGCCTAGGGTAAAAATACACATACCGCTGTAATCGGGCGAGCTTCGACTTTCAGAAGCAATAGGAATTTTTGGGTTAGGTCAATCCGTTCGCGAGATATGGGAGTTTGAAGCCAAGAAATGGTTGAGAAGGCAAAAAATTTTTCGCAATTCTGCTGCTCCAAACGCTTAACAAGAATGGCCTAGGGAAAAAATACACATACCGTTGTAATCGGGCGAGCTTCGACTTTCAGAAGCAATAGGAATTTTTGGGTTAAGTCAATCCGTTCGCGAGATATGGGAGTTTGAAGCCAAGAAATGGTTGAGAAGGCGAACAATTTTTCGCAATTCTGCTGCTCCAAACGCTTAACAAGAATGGCCTAGGGAAAAAATACACATACCGTTGTAATCGCGCGAGTTTCTACTTTCAGACGCTACAGGAATTTTTGGGTTAGGTCAATCCGTTCCCGAGGTATGGGAGTTTGAAGCCAAGAAATGGTTGAGACGGCGAAAAATTTTTCGCAATTCTGCTGCTCCAAACGCTTAACAAGAATGGCGTAGGGTAGAAATACACATACCGCTGTAATCGGGCGAGTTTCTACTTTCAGACGCTAAAGGAATTTTTGGGTTAGGTCAATCCGTTCGCGAGATATGGGAGTTTGAGGCTAAGAAATGGTTGAGAAGACAACAAATTTTTCGCACTTCTGCTGCTCCAAACGCTTAAACAGAATGGCCTACGGAAAAAATACACATACCGTTGTAATCGGGCGAGTTTCGACTTTCAGAAGCAACAGGAATTTTTGAGTTAGGTCAATCCGTTCGCGAGATATGGGAGTTTGAAGCCAAGAAATGGTTGAGAAGGCAAAAAATTTTTCGCAATTCTGCTGCTCCAAACGCTTAACAAGAATGGCCTAGGGAAAAAATACACATACCGTTGTAATCGGGCGAGTTTCTACTTTCAGACGCTAAAGGAATTTTTGGGCTAGGTCAATCCGTTCGCGAGGTGTGGGAGTTTGAAGCCAAGAAATGGTTGAGAAGGCAAAAAATTTTTCGCAATTCTGCTGCTCCAAACGCTTAACAAGAATGGCCTAGGGAAAAAATACACATACCGTTGTAATCGGGCGAGTTTCTACTTTCAGACGCTAAAGGAATTTTTGGGCTAGGTCAATCCGTTCGCGAGATGTGGGAGTTTGAAGCCAAGAAATGGTTGAGAAGGCGAAAAATTTTTCGCAATTCTGCTGCTCCAAACGCTTAACCAGAATGGCCTAGGGAAAAAATACACATACCGTTGTAATCGGGCGAGTTTCTACTTTCAGACGCTACAGGAATTTTTGGGTTAGGTCAATCCGTTCGCGAGATATGGAAGTTTGAAGCCAAGAAATGGTTGAGAAGGCAAAAAATTTTTCGCAATTCTGCTGCTCCAAACGCTTAACCAGAATGGCCTAGGGTAAAAATACACATACCGTTGTAATCGGGCGAGATTCTACTTTCAGACGCTACAGGAATTTTTGGGTTAGGTCAATCCGTTCGCGAGATATGGGAGTTTGAAGCCAAGAAATGGTTGAGAAGGCGAAAAATTTTTCGCAATTCTGCTGCTCCAAACGCTTAACCAGAATGGCCTAGGAAAAAAATACACATACCGTTGTAATCGGGCGAGTTTCTACTTTCAGATGCAACAGGAATTTTTGGGTCAGGTCAATCCGTTCGCGAGATATGGGAGTTTGAAGCTAAGAAATGGTTGACAAGACAACAAATTTTTCGCACTTCTGCTGCTCCAAACGCTTAACCAGAATGGCCTAGGGTAAAAATACACATACCGCTGTAATCGGGCGAGTTTCTACTTTCAGACGCAACAGGAATTTTTGAGTTAGGTCAATCCGTTCGCGAGATATGGGAGTTTGAAGCCAAGGAACGGTTGAGATGGCAAAAAATTTTTCGCAATTCTGCTGCTCCAAACGCTTAACCAGAATGGCCTAGGGAAAAAATACACATACCGTTGTAATCGGGCGAGTTTCTACTTTCAGATGCAACAGGAATTTTTGGGTTAGGTCAATCCGTTCGCGAGATATGGGAGTTTGAAGCTAAGAAATGGTTGAGAAGACAACAACTTTTTCGCACTTCTGCTGCTCCAAACGCTTAACCAGAATGGCCTAGGGAAAAAATACACATACCGTTGTAATCGGGCGAGTTTCGACTTTCAGAAGCAATAGGAATTTTTGGGTTAGGTCAATCCGTTCGCGAGATATGGGAGTTTGAAGCCAAGAAATGGTTGGGAAGGCAAAAAATTTTTCGCAATTCTGCTGCTCCAAACGCCTAACCAGAATGGCCTAGGGAAAAAATACACATACCGTTGTAATCGGGCGAGTTTCTACTTTCAGATGCAACAGGAATTTTTGGTTTAGGTCAATCCGTTCGCGAGATATGGGAGTTTGACGCTAAGAAATGGTTGAGAAGACAACAAATTTTTCGCAATTCTGCTGCTCCAAACGCTTAACCAGAATGGCCTAGGGAAAAAATACACATACCGTGGTAATCGGGCGAGTTTCTACTTTCAGATGCAATAGGAATTTTTGGGTTAGGTCAATCCGTTCGCGAGATATGGGAGTTTGAAGCCAAGAAATGGTTGAGAAGGCAAAAAATTTTTCGCAATTCTGCTGCTCCAAACGCTTAACCAGAATGGCCTAGGGTAAAAATACACCTACCGCTGTAATCGGGCGAGTTTCTACTTTCAGACGCAACAGGAATTTTTGAGTTAGGTCAATCCGTTCGCGAGATATGGGAGTTTGAAGCCAAGGAACGGTTGAGAAGGCAAAAAATTTTTCGCAATTCTGCTGATCCAAACGCTTAACCAGAATGGCCTAGGGAAAAAATACACATACCGTTGTAATCGGGCGAGTTTCTACTTTCAGAAGCAATAGGAATTTTTGGGTTAGGTCAATCCGTTCGCGAGATATGGGAGTTTGAAGCCAAGAAATGGTTGAGAAGGCGAAAAATTTTTCGCAATTCTGCTGCTCCAAACGCTTAACCAGAATGGCCTAGGGAAAAAATACACATACCGTTGTAATCGGGCGAGTTTCTACTTTCAGATGCAACAGGAATTTTTGGGTCAGGTCAATCCGTTCGCGAGATATGGGAGTTTGAAGCTAAGAAATGGTTGAGAAGACAACAAATTTTTCGCACTTCTGCTGCTCCAAACGCTTAACCAGAATGGCCTAGGGTAAAAATACACATACCGCTGTAATCGGGCGAGTTTCTACTTTCAGAAGCAATAGGAATTTTTGGGTTAGGTCAATCCGTTCGCGAGATATGGGAGTTTGAAGCCAAGAAATGGTTGAGAAGGCGAAAAATTTTTCGCAATTCTGCTGCTCCAAACGCTTAACCAGAATGGCCTAGGGAAAAAATACACATACCGTTGTAATCGGGCGAGTTTCTACTTTCAGATGCAACAGGAATTTTTGGGTCAGGTCAATCCGTTCGCGAGATATGGGAGTTTGAAGCTAAGAAATGGTTGAGAAGACAACAAATTTTTCGCACTTCTGCTGCTCCAAACGCTTAACCAGAATGGCCTAGGGTAAAAATACACATACCGCTGTAATCGGGCGAGTTTCTACTTTCAGACGCAACAGGAATTTTTGAGTTAGGTCAATCCGTTCGCGAGATATGGGAGTTTGAAGCCAAGGAACGGTTGAGATGGCAAAAAATTTTTCGCAATTCTGCTGCTCCAAACGCTTAACCAGAATGGCCTAGGGAAAAAATACACATACCGTTGTAATCGGGCGAGTTTCTACTTTCAGATGCAACAGGAATTTTTGGGTTAGGTCAATCCGTTCGCGAGATATGGGAGTTTGAAGCTAAGAAATGGTTGAGAAGACAACAACTTTTTCGCACTTCTGCTGCTCCAAACGCTTAACCAGAATGGCCTAGGGAAAAAATACACATACCGTTGTAATCGGGCGAGTTTCGACTTTCAGAAGCAATAGGAATTTTTGGGTTAGGTCAATCCGTTCGCGAGATATGGGAGTTTGAAGCCAAGAAATGGTTGGGAAGGCAAAAAATTTTTCGCAATTCTGCTGCTCCAAACGCCTAACCAGAATGGCCTAGGGAAAAAATACACATACCGTTGTAATCGGGCGAGTTTCTACTTTCAGATGCAACAGGAATTTTTGGTTTAGGTCAATCCGTTCGCGAGATATGGGAGTTTGACGCTAAGAAATGGTTGAGAAGACAACAAATTTTTCGCAATTCTGCTGCTCCAAACGCTTAACCAGAATGGCCTAGGGAAAAAATACACATACCGTGGTAATCGGGCGAGTTTCTACTTTCAGATGCAATAGGAATTTTTGGGTTAGGTCAATCCGTTCGCGAGATATGGGAGTTTGAAGCCAAGAAATGGTTGAGAAGGCAAAAAATTTTTCGCAATTCTGCTGCTCCAAACGCTTAACCAGAATGGCCTAGGGTAAAAATACACCTACCGCTGTAATCGGGCGAGTTTCTACTTTCAGACGCAACAGGAATTTTTGAGTTAGGTCAATCCGTTCGCGAGATATGGGAGTTTGAAGCCAAGGAACGGTTGAGAAGGCAAAAAATTTTTCGCAATTCTGCTGATCCAAACGCTTAACCAGAATGGCCTAGGGAAAAAATACACATACCGTTGTAATCGGGCGAGTTTCTACTTTCAGATGCAACAGGAATTTTTGGGTCAGGTCAATCCGTTCGCGAGATATGGGAGTTTGAAGCTAAGAAATGGTTGAGAAGACAACAAATTTTTCGCAATTCTGCTGCTCCAAACGCTTAACCAGAATGGCCTAGGGAAAAAATACACATACCGTGGTAATCGGGCGAGTTTCTACTTTCAGATGCAATAGGAATTTTTGGGTTAGGTCAATCCGTTCGCGAGATATGGGAGTTTGAAGCCAAGGAACGGTTGAGAAGGCAAAAAATTTTTCGCAATTCTGCTGCTCCAAACGCTTAACCAGAATGGCCTAGGGAAAAAATACACATACCGTTGTAATCGGGCGAGTTTCTACTCTCAGATGCAACAGGAATTTTTGGGTCAGGTCAATCCGTTCGCGAGATATGGGAGTTTGAAGCTAAGAAATGGTTGAGAAGACAACAAATTTTTCGCAATTCTGCTGCTCCAAACGCTTAACCAGAATGGCCTAGGGAAAAA